>NW_028166191.1:0-100579 GCF_964263955.1 Coregonus lavaretus | reverse complement strand
TTCACATGACTGGGAATACAGATATGCATCTGTTGGTTACAGATACCTTAAACAAAAACCAACCAAAATATTCCACCTGTATTTGTTTTAGTTTGGGGGTTGATAGTGTTATGATTATGTAAATGGTCTCTCTCTCTCTATGGATGGGTCCCAAATGACACCCTACATAGTGCACTACTTCTGACCAGGGCCCATAAGGAAAGTAAGGCACTACAAAGGGAAAAGGGAGCCATTTGGGACGCATGCTATGAAAGGATGAGCCCATGTGAATACAATGGATGTCCTTCTTTTCCACTCTGCTTGGCCACCATTTAGGCGAGCTGCCATTGAGTTTGCCCACAGCAGAAAATCTGTC
The DNA here is from genome assembly GCF_964263955.1 of Coregonus lavaretus. Lineage (NCBI taxonomy): Eukaryota > Metazoa > Chordata > Actinopteri > Salmoniformes > Salmonidae > Coregonus > Coregonus lavaretus. Next base: position 100,224 of record NW_028166191.1, on the reverse strand, counting down.
TGAACTGGTTGGTAATCAGATTAGATTCTCTAATGAGTGATGTTTCATCTAAAGAGAGGAACAGCTATGTTAAACTAAAGAATGGAACAGCAATGTTTCATCTAAACAATGGAACAGCGATGTTTCATCTAAAGAGAGGAACAGCGATGTTTCATCTAAAGAATGGAACAGCGATGTTTCAACTGAAGAATGGAACAGCGATGTTTCAACTGAAGAATGGAACAGCGATGTTTCAACTGAAGAATGGAACAGCGATGTTTCAACTGAAGAATGGAACAGCGATGTTTCAACTGAAGAATGGAACAGCGATGTTTCAACTGAAGAATGGAACAGCGATGTTTCAACTGAAGAATGGAACAGCGATGTTTGATTTGATTTGATTTAGTCTGTGTCTGAAATGGCACCATATTCCCCAGATAGTGCATCTTTGACCAGAGTCCTATGGCAGCCCGTCAAGCACATCCTATCTCTCCAAAAGGAAAACGTTTGATTGACAGGGTGAACTCATAATACCCCTTCAGACACTGCAGTTCTATTGACAGTCACGTCTGCCGTATTGATAATACCCCTTCAGACACTGCAGTTCTATTGACAGTCACGTCTGCCGTATTGATAATACCCCTTCAGACACTGCAGTTCTATTGACAGTCACGTCTGCCGTATTGATTTCCAGACTGAAGAGGATGAATGCGTCCCAAATGGCACCCTATTCCTATACCATATCCATGGGGCTCTGGTCGAAAGTAGTGCAGTACATAGGGAATAGGGTGCCATTTGGGACAGAGAGGTTGTCTTGTCTTCATGCCTTCACTGCTCCCTCTCAGGAACGGGTACATTTCACACTGAGGTGCTTGGTTTCTTATGTCTTGTTGACCAAACAGACAGATATTAGATTCCTCCACATTCCTCTGTCTGTCTGTCTGTAGGGATGGATGTCAGACAGATAGACTGTGTGGATGTCAGTGAGACCATACAAAAGGGACTTAGTATTCACAGTTCTAATTCTCCCAATTTATGGTGCTATTGTCATAGTGTCAGAAGAGGCTTTTATTTGTGTCTCTTGGTGTCATTTAAACAGGTTTACACAACCGAAACATTAGGTGTTGTATATCTGTAGGGATGGATGTCAGAGAGATGTCGGAGACACTATGTGAAATGATGTAGTATATTCATTCAGTCACAGTTTTAATTCTCCCATTTTACGGCTATTGTTAGAAGAGGCTTCATTTTGTCTCTTGGTGTCATTTGATCAGTTAACTGAAAATGAAGTAAGCCTTGTCCAAGCCAGAATGGCCCACAGGGCAGAGAGAGAGAGAGGCTATCTCCTGTTTCAGTAGCTTGAGGCAGCTTGATGTACACACCCTGGACAGGATGCTCAACTGAAAGGTGATCAGATATTGCCACCTGTTTCCAACAATACCTTTTTGTCCCAGAGTAGATACCTCTTGGAAAACATATCCCATCTCCTCTACCTTACTGCCCTGGGCCTTTCCATATCCCATCTCCTCCTCCTTACTGCCCTGGGCCTTTCCATATCCCATCTCCTCTTCCTTACTGCCCTGGGCCTTTCCATATCCCATCTCCTCCTCCTTACTGCCCTGGGCCTTTCCATATCCCATCTCCTCTTCCTTACTGCCCTGGGCCTTTCCATATCCCATCTCCTCCTCCTTACTGCCCTGGGCCTTTCCATATCCCATCTCCTCTACCTTACTGCCCTGGGCCTTTCCATATCCCATCTCCTCTTCCTTACTGCCCTGGGCCTTTCCATATCCCATCTCCTCTTCCTTACTGCCCTGGGCCTTTCCATATCCCATCTCCTCTACCTTACTGCCCTGGGCCTTTCCATATCCCATCCCCTCTTCCTTACTGCCCTGGGCCTTTCCATATCCCATCTCCTCTTCCTTACTGCCCTGGGCCTTTCCATATCCCATCTCCTCTTCCTTACTGCCCTGGGCCTTTCCATATCCCATCTCCTCTACCTTACTGCCCTGGGCCTTTCCATATCCCATCTCCTCTTCCTTACTGCCCTGGGCCTTTCCATATCCCATCTCCTCTACCTTACTGCCCTGGGCCTTTCCATATCCCATCTCCTCTTCCTTACTGCCCTGGGCCTTTCCATATCCCATCTCCTCTTCCTTACTGCCCTGGGCCTTTCCATATCCCATCTCCTCTTCCTTACTGCCCTGGGCCTTTCCATATCCCATCTCCTCTTCCTTACTGCCCTGGGCCTTTCCATATCCCATCTCGTCTTCCTTACTGCCCTGGGCCTTTCCATATCCCATCTCCTCTTCCTTACTGCCCTGGGCCTTTCCATATCCCATCTCCTCCTCCTTACTGCCCTGGGCCTTTCCATATCCCATCTCCTCTTCCTTACTGCCCTGGGCCTTTCCATATCCCATCTCCTCTTCCTTACTGCCCTGGGCCTTTCCATATCCCATCTCCTCTTCCTTACTGCCCTGGGCCTTTCCATATCCCATCTCCTCTTCCTTACTGCCCTGGGCCTTTCCATATCCCATCTCCTCTTCCTTACTGCCCTGGGCCTTTCCATATCCCATCTCCTCCTCCTTACTGCCCTGGGCCTTTCCATATCCCATCTCCTCTTCCTTACTGCCCTGGGCCTTTCCATATCCCATCTCCTCTTCCTTACTGCCCTGGGCCTTTCCATATCCCATCTCCTCTTCCTTACTGCCCTGGGCCTTTCCATATCCCATCTCCTCTTCCTTACTGCCCTGGGCCTTTCCATATCCCATCTCCCCTCCTTACTGCCCTGGGCCTTTCCATATCCCATCTCCTCTTCCTTACTGCCCTGGGCCTTTCCATATCCCATCTCCTCTTCCTTACTGCCCTGGGCCTTTCCATATCCCATCTCCTCCTCCTTACTGCCCTGGGCCTTTCCATATCCCATCTCCTCTTCCTTACTGCCCTGGGCCTTTCCATATCCCATCTCCTCCTCCTTACTGCCCTGGGCCTTTCCATATCCCATCTCCTCTTCCTTACTGCCCTGGGCCTTTCCATATCCCATCTCCTCCTCCTTACTGCCCTGGGCCTTTCCATATCCCATCTCCTCTTCCTTACTGCCCTGGGCCTTTCCATATCCCATCTCCTCTTCCTTACTGCCCTGGGCCTTTCCATATCCCATCTCCTCTTCCTTACTGCCCTGGGCCTTTCCATATCCCATCTCCTCTACCTTACTGCCCTGGGCCTTTCCATATCCCATCTCCTCTTCCTTACTGCCCTGGGCCTTTCCATATCCCATCTCCTCTACCTTACTGCCCTGGGCCTTTCCATATCCCATCTCCTCTTCCTTACTGCCCTGGGCCTTTCCATATCCCATCTCCTCTTCCTTACTGCCCTGGGCCTTTCCATATCCCATCTCCTCTTCCTAACTGCCCTGGGCCTTTCCATATCCCATCTCCTCTTCCTTACTGCCCTGGGCCTTTCCATATCCCATCTCCTCTTCCTTACTGCCCTGGGCCTTTCCATATCCCATCTCCCCTCCTTACTGCCCTGGGCCTTTCCATATCCCATCTCCTCTTCCTTACTGCCCTGGGCCTTTCCATATCCCATCTCCCCTCCTTACTGCCCTGGGCCTTTCCATATCCCATCTCCTCTTCCTTACTGCCCTGGGCCTTTCCATATCCCATCTCCTCTTCCTTACTGCCCTGGGCCTTTCCATATCCCATCTCCCCTCCTTACTGCCCTGGGCCTTTCCATATCCCATCTCCTCTTCCTTACTGCCCTGGGCCTTTCCATATCCCATCTCCTCTTCCTTACTGCCCTGGGCCTTTCCATATCCCATCTCCTCTTCCTTACTGCCCTGGGCCTTTCCATATCCCATCTCCTCTTCCTTACTGCCCTGGGCCTTTCCATATCCCATCTCCTCTTCCTTACTGCCCTGGGCCTTTCCATATCCCATCTCCTCTTCCTTACTGCCCTGGGCCTTTCCATATCCCATCTCCCCTCCTTACTGCCCTGGGCCTTTCCATATCCCATCTCCTCTTCCTTACTGCCCTGGGCCTTTCCATATCCCATCTCCTCTTCCTTACTGTCCTGGGCCTTTCCATATCCCATCTCCTCTTCCTTACTGCCCTGGGCCTTTCCATATCCCATCTCCTCCTCCTTACTGCCCTGGGCCTTTCCATATCCCATCTCCTCTTCCTTACTGCCCTGGGCCTTTCCATATCCCATCTCCTCTTCCTTACTGCCCTGGGCCTTTCCATATCCCATCTCCTCTTCCTTACTGCCCTGGGCCTTTCCATATCCCATCTCCTCTTCCTTACTGCCCTGGGCCTTTCCATATCCCATCTCCTCTTCCTTACTGCCCTGGGCCTTTCCATATCCCATCTCCTCTTCCTTACTGCCCTGGGCCTTTCCATATCCCATCTCCTCTTCCTTACTGCCCTGGGCCTTTCCATATCCCATCTCCTCTTCCTTACTGCCCTGGGCCTTTCCATATCCCATCTCGTCTTCCTTACTGCCCTGGGCCTTTCCATATCCCATCTCCTCTTCCTTACTGCCCTGGGCCTTTCCATATCCCATCTCCTCCTCCTTACTGCCCTGGGCCTTTCCATATCCCATCTCCTCTTCCTTACTGCCCTGGGCCTTTCCATATCCCATCTCCTCTTCCTTACTGCCCTGGGCCTTTCCATATCCCATCTCCTCTTCCTTACTGCCCTGGGCCTTTCCATATCCCATCTCCTCTTCCTTACTGCCCTGGGCCTTTCCATATCCCATCCCCTCTTCCTTACTGCCCTGGGCCTTTCCATATCCCATCTCCTCTTCCTTACTGCCCTGGGCCTTTGCAGGGCTGTAAAGCTTGTTGAGGATTTAATAGCTTGTCTGTTTTAACACCAGGATTGAATTGCTTGTCTCTATTTTATCACCGGGATTTAATAGCTTGACTCTGTTTAACACCAGGATTTAATAGCTTGACTCTGTTTATCACCAGGATTTAATAGCTTGACTCTGTTTTATCACCAGGATTTAATAGCTTGTCTCTGTTTTAACACCAGGATTTAATAGCTTATCTCTGTTTTAACACCAGGATTTAATAGCTTGTCTCTGTTTAACACCAGGATTTAATAGCTTGTCTCTGTTTAACACCAGGATTTAATAGCTTGTCTCTGTTTTAACACCAGGATTTAATAGCTTGTCTCTGTTTTAACACCAAGATTTAATAACTTGTCTCTGTTTTAACACCAGGATTTAATAGCTTGTCTCTGTTTTGTTTTAAAACCAGGATTTAATAGTGTGTCTGTTTTAACACCAGGATTTAATAGCTTGTCTCTGTTTAAACAACAGGATGTAATAGCTTGTCTCTGTTTAACACCAGGATTTAACAGCTTGTCTCTGTTTTATCACCATGAATTAATAGCTTGTCTGTTTTAACACCATGATTTAATAGCTTGTCTCTGTTTTAACACCAGGATTTAATAGCTTGTCTCTGTTTCAACACCAGGATTTAATAGCTTGTCTGTTTTAACACCAGGATTTAATAGCTTGTCTCTGTTTTAACACCAGGATTTAATAGCTTGACTCTGTTTAACACCAGGATTTAATAGCTTGTCTCTGTTTTAACACCAGGATTTAATAGTTTGTCTCTGTTTTAACAACAGGATTTAAAAGCTTATCTCTGTTTAACAGCAGGATTTAATAGCTTGTCTGTTTTAACACCAGGATTTATTAGCTTGTCTCTGTTTTAACACCAGGATTTGATAGCTTGTCTCTGTTTTAACACCAGGAATTAATAGCTTGTCTCTGTTTTAACACCAGGATTTAATAGCTTATCTCTGTTTTAACACCAGGATTTAATAGCTTGTCTCTGTTTAAACAACAGGATGTAATAGCTTGTCTCTGTTTAACACCAGGATTTAACAGCTTGTCTCTGTTTTATCACCATGAATTAATAGCTTGTCTGTTTTAACACCAGGATTTAATAGCTTGTCTCTGTTTTAACACCAGGATTTAATAGCTTGTCTCTGTTTTAACACCATGATTTAATAGCTTGTCTCTGTTTAAACACCAGGATTTAATAGCTTATCTCTGTTTTAACACCATGATTTAATAGCTTGTCTCTGTTTATCACCAGGATTTAATAGCTTGACTCTGTTTTATCACCAGGAATTAATAGCTTGTCTCTGTTTTAACACCAGGATTTAATAGCTTGTCTCTGTTTCAACACCAGGATTTAATAGCTTGTCTGTTTTAACACCAGGATTTAATAGCTTGTCTCTGTTTTAACACCAGGATTTAATAGCTTGTCTCTGTTTTAACACCATGATTTAATAGCTTGTCTCTGTTTAAACACCAGGATTTAATAGCTTATCTCTGTTTTAACACCAGGATTTAATAGCTTGTCTCTGTTTATCACCAGGATTTAATAGTTTGACTCTGTTTTATCACCAGGAATTAATAGCTTGTCTCTGTTTTAACACCAGGATTTAATAGCTTATCTCTGTTTTAACACCAGGATTTAATAGCTTGTCTCTTTTTAACACCAGGATTTAATAGCTTGTCTCTGTTTTAACACCAGGATTTAATAGCTTGTCTCTGTTTAACACCAGGATTTAATAGCTTGTCTCTGTTTAACACCAGGATTTAATAGCTTGTCTCTGTTTTAACACCAGGATTTAATAGCTTGTCTCTGTTTTAACACCAAGATTTAATGACTTGTCTCTGTTTTAACACCAGGATTTAATAGCTTGTCTCTGTTTTGTTTTAAACCAGGATTTAATAGTGTGTCTGTTTTAACACCAGGATTTAATAGCTTGTCTCTGTTTAAACAACAGGATGTAATAGCTTGTCTCTGTTTAACACCAGGATTTAACAGCTTGTCTCTGTTTTATCACCATGAATTAATAGCTTGTCTGTTTTAACACCATGATTTAATAGCTTGTCTCTGTTTTAACACCATTATTTAATAGCTTGTCTCTGTTTTAACACCAGGATTTAATAGCTTGTCTCTGTTTCAACACCAGGATTTAATAGCTTGTCTGTTTTAACACCAGGATTTAATAGCTTGTCTCTGTTTTAACACCAGGATTTAATAGCTTGTCTCTGTTTTAACACCATGATTTAATAGCTTGTCTCTGTTTAAACACCAGGATTTAATAGCTTATCTCTGTTTTAACACCAGGATTTAATAGCTTGTCTCTGTTTATCTCCAGGATTTAATAGCTTGACTCTGTTTTATCACCAGGAATTAATAGCTTGTCTCTGTTTTAACACCAGGATTTAATAGCTTGTCTCTGTTTTAACACCAGGATTTAATAGCTTGTCTCTGTTTAACACCAGGATTTAATAGCTTGTCTCTGTTTATCACCAGGATTTAATAGCTTGACTCTATTTTAACACCAGGATTTAATAGCTTGACTCTGTTTAACACCAGGATTTAATAGCTTGTCTCTGTTTTAACACCAGGATTTAATAGCTTGTCTCTGTTTTAACAACAGGATTTAAAAGCTTATCTTTGTTTAACAGCAGGATTTAATAGCTTGTCTGTTTTAACACCAGGATTTATTAGCTTGTCTCTGTTTTAACACCAGGATTTAATAGCTTGTCTCTGTTTTAACACCAGGATTTAATAGCTTGTCTCTGTTTAACACCAGGATTGAATAGCTTGTCTCTGTTTTAACACCAGGATTTAATAGCTTGTCTCTGTTTTGTTTTAAAACCAAGATTTAATAGTGTGTCTGTTTTAACACCAGGATTTAATAGCTTGTCTCTGTTTAAACAACAGGATGTAATAGCTTGTCTCTGTTTAACACCAGGATTTAACAGCTTGTCTCTGTTTTATCACCATGAATTAATAGCTTGTCTGTTTTAACACCATGATTTAATAGCTTGTCTCTGTTTTAACACCAGGATTTAATAGCTTGTCTCTGTTTCAACACCAGGATTTAATAGCTTGTCTGTTTTAACACCAGGATTTAATAGCTTGTCTCTGTTTTAACACCAGGATTTAATAGCTTGTCTCTGTTTTAACACCATGATTTAATAGCCTGTCTCTGTTTAAACACCAGGATTTAATAGCTTATCTCTGTTTTAACACCAGGATTTAATAGCTTGTCTCTGTTTATCACCAGGATTTAATAGCTTGACTCTGTTTTATCACCAGGAATTAATAGCTTGTCTCTGTTTTAACACCAGGATTTAATAGCTTATCTCTGTTTTAACACCAGGATTTAATAGCTTGTCTCTGTTTAACACCAGGATTTAATAGCTTGTCTCTGTTTATCACCAGGATTTAATAGCTTGACTCTATTTTAACACCAGGATTTAATAGCTTGACTCTGTTTAACACCAGGATTTAATAGCTTTTCTCTGTTTTAACACCAGTATTTAATAGTTTGTCTCTGTTTTAACAACAGGATTTAAAAGCTTATCTCTGTTTAACAGCAGGATTTAATAGCTTGTCTGTTTTAACACCAGGATTTATTAGCTTGTCTCTGTTTTAACACCAGGATTTGATAGCTTGTCTCTGTTTTAACACCAGGAATTAATAGCTTGTCTCTGTTTTAACACCAGGATTTAATAGCTTATCTCTGTTTTAACACCAGGATTTAATAGCTTGTCTCTGTTTAAACAACAGGATGTAATAGCTTGTCTCTGTTTAACACCAGGATTTAACAGCTTGTCTCTGTTTTATCACCATGAATTAATAGCTTGTCTGTTTTAACACCAGGATTTAATAGCTTGTCTCTGTTTTAACACCAGGATTTAATAGCTTGTCTCTGTTTTAACACCATGATTTAATAGCTTGTCTCTGTTTAAACACCAGGATTTAATAGCTTATCTCTGTTTTAACACCATGATTTAATAGCTTGTCTCTGTTTATCACCAGGATTTAATAGCTTGACTCTGTTTTATCACCAGGAATTAATAGCTTGTCTCTGTTTTAACACCAGGATTTAATAGCTTGTCTCTGTTTCAACACCAGGATTTAATAGCTTGTCTGTTTTAACACCAGGATTTAATAGCTTGTCTCTGTTTTAACACCAGGATTTAATAGCTTGTCTCTGTTTTAACACCATGATTTAATAGCTTGTCTCTGTTTAAACACCAGGATTTAATAGCTTATCTCTGTTTTAACACCAGGATTTAATAGCTTGTCTCTGTTTATCACCAGGATTTAATAGTTTGACTCTGTTTTATCACCAGGAATTAATAGCTTGTCTCTGTTTTAACACCAGGATTTAATAGCTTATCTCTGTTTTAACACCAGGATTTAATAGCTTGTCTCTTTTTAACACCAGGATTTAATAGCTTGTCTCTGTTTTAACACCAGGATTTAATAGCTTGTCTCTGTTTAACACCAGGATTTAATAGCTTGTCTCTGTTTAACACCAGGATTTAATAGCTTGTCTCTGTTTTAACACCAGGATTTAATAGCTTGTCTCTGTTTTAACACCAAGATTTAATGACTTGTCTCTGTTTTAACACCAGGATTTAATAGCTTGTCTCTGTTTTGTTTTAAACCAGGATTTAATAGTGTGTCTGTTTTAACACCAGGATTTAATAGCTTGTCTCTGTTTAAACAACAGGATGTAATAGCTTGTCTCTGTTTAACACCAGGATTTAACAGCTTGTCTCTGTTTTATCACCATGAATTAATAGCTTGTCTGTTTTAACACCATGATTTAATAGCTTGTCTCTGTTTTAACACCATGATTTAATAGCTTGTCTCTGTTTTAACACCAGGATTTAATAGCTTGTCTCTGTTTCAACACCAGGATTTAATAGCTTGTCTGTTTTAACACCAGGATTTAATAGCTTGTCTCTGTTTTAACACCAGGATTTAATAGCTTGTCTCTGTTTTAACACCATGATTTAATAGCTTGTCTCTGTTTAAACACCAGGATTTAATAGCTTATCTCTGTTTTAACACCAGGATTTAATAGCTTGTCTCTGTTTATCTCCAGGATTTAATAGCTTGACTCTGTTTTATCACCAGGAATTAATAGCTTGTCTCTGTTTTAACACCAGGATTTAATAGCTTATCTCTGTTTTAACACCAGGATGTAATAGCTTGTCTCTGTTTAACACCAGGATTTAATAGCTTGTCTCTGTTTATCACCAGGATTTAATAGCTTGACTCTATTTTAACACCAGGATTTAATAGCTTGACTCTGTTTTAACACCAGGATTTAATAGCTTGTCTCTGTTTTAACACCAGGATTTAATAGCTTGTCTCTGTTTTAACAACAGGATTTAAAAGCTTATCTTTGTTTAACAGCAGGATTTAATAGCTTGTCTGTTTTAACACCAGGATTTATTAGCTTGTCTCTGTTTTAACACCAGGATTTAATAGCTTGTCTCTGTTTTAACACCAGGATTTAATAGCTTGTCTCTGTTTAACACCAGGATTGAATAGCTTGTCTCTGTTTTAACACCAGGATTTAATAGCTTGTCTCTGTTTTGTTTTAAAACCAAGATTTAATAGTGTGTCTGTTTTAACACCAGGATTTAATAGCTTGTCTCTGTTTAAACAACAGGATGTAATAGCTTGTCTCTGTTTAACACCAGGATTTAACAGCTTGTCTCTGTTTTATCACCATGAATTAATAGCTTGTCTGTTTTAACACCATGATTTAATAGCTTGTCTCTGTTTTAACACCAGGATTTAATAGCTTGTCTCTGTTTCAACACCAGGATTTAATAGCTTGTCTGTTTTAACACCAGGATTTAATAGCTTGTCTCTGTTTTAACACCAGGATTTAATAGCTTGTCTCTGTTTTAACACCATGATTTAATAGCCTGTCTCTGTTTAAACACCAGGATTTAATAGCTTATCTCTGTTTTAACACCAGGATTTAATAGCTTGTCTCTGTTTATCACCAGGATTTAATAGCTTGACTCTGTTTTATCACCAGGAATTAATAGCTTGTCTCTGTTTTAACACCAGGATTTAATAGCTTATCTCTGTTTTAACACCAGGATTTAATAGCTTGTCTCTTTTTAACACCAGGATTTAATAGCTTGTCTCTGTTTATCACCAGGATTTAATAGCTTGACTCTATTTTAACACCAGGATTTAATAGCTTGACTCTGTTTAACACCAGGATTTAATAGCTTGTCTCTGTTTTAACACCAGGATTTAATAGCTTGTCTCTGTTTTAACAACAGGATTTAATAGCTTATCTCTGTTTAACACCAGGATTGAATAGCTTGTCTCTGTTTTATCACCAGGATTTAATAGTTTGTCTCTGTTTAACCTCTACATGATCGGTGTCCCATATACGGGACAGTTGAGCTAACGTGCGCTAATGTGATTAGCATGACTGTTGTAAGTAACAGCAAACTTTCCAGGGCATAGACATGTCTTATATGGGGAGAAAGCTTAAATTCCTGTTAATCTAACTGCACTGTCCAATGTACAGTAGCTATTACAGTGAAAAAATACACTGCTATTGTTTGAGGAGAGTGCACAACAACAAAAAACGTATTACGGCAACTGGTTTGATACATTCACCTCTGAAGGTAAATAATGTATTTACATTCAGTAATCTTGCTCTGATTTGTCATCCTGAGGGTCCCAGAGATAAAATGTAGCATAGTTTTGTTTGACAGAATCAATTTTTATATTCAAATGTAGGAACTGGGTTCTACAGTTTGAACCCTTGCTGTCTCTGGCTCCACACCCACCCCGCCCGGCCATCTAGATGTGTGAAAGTTAGTGTATAAGCTAATGATCCATCATGAATGACATTCCTGGGAGTGTGTAAACTTACATTTTGTATTACCATATCATTTTTTGTATGTTCTCTATAGTTATGTACTTGAAAATGTATCAATTGACCAATTCGGCACATTTGGGCAGACTTGATACAAAATAGTCCAGTATTGCAATGCTTCACTGGATCAATCTGAAACTTTGCACACACACTGCTCCCATCTAGTGGCCAAAATCTAAATTGCGCCTAAACTGCAATATTATATTGTCGCCTTTCTCTTGCATTTCAAAGAGGATAAAATACAATAAAATAGACAACGCATGTTATTTTGTTTGTGTTATCTTTTACCAGATCTAATATGTTATGTTCTCCTACATTAATTTCACATTTCCACACACTTTAAAGTGTTTCCTTTCAAATGGTATCAAGAATATGCATATCGTTGCTTCAGGTCCTGAGCTACAGGCAGTTAGATTTGGGTATGTGATTTTAGGCGAAAATTGAAAAAAAGGGTCAGATCCTTAAGAGGTTAACACCAGGATTTAATAGTTTGTCTCTGTTTAACACCAGGATTTAATAGCTTGTCTCTGTTTTAACACCAGGATTTAATAGCTTGTCTCTGTTTTAAAACCAGGATTTAATTGCTTGTCTGTTTTAACACCAGGATTTAATAGCTTGTCTCTGTTTAAACAACAGGATTTAATAGCTTGTCTCTGTTTAACACCAGGATTTAATAGCTTGTTTCTGTTTTAACTCCAGGATTTAATAGCTTGTTTCTGTTTTAACTCCAGGATTTAATAGCTTGTCTGTTTTAATACCAGGATTTAATAGCTTGTCTCTGTTTAACACCAGGATTTAATAGCTTGTCTGTTTTAACACCAGGATTTAATAGCTTGTCTCTGTTTAACACCAGGATTTATTAGCTTATCTCTGTTTTAACACCAGGATTGAATAGTTTGTCTCTGTTTTAACACCAGGATTTAATAGCTTGTCTGTTTTAACACCAGGATTTAATAGCTTGTCTCTGTTTAAACAACAGGATTTAATAGCTTGTCTCTGTTTAACACCAGGATTTAATAGCTTGTTTCTGTTTAAACACCAGGATTTAATAGCTTATCTCTGTTTTAACACCAGGATTTAATAGCTTGTCTCTGTTTATCACCAGGATTTAATAGCTTGACTCTGTTTTATCACCAGGAATTAATAGCTTGTCTCTGTTTTAACACCAGGATTTAATAGCTTATCTCTGTTTTAACACCAGGATTTAATAGCTTGTCTCTTTTTAACACCAGGATTTAATAGCTTGTCTCTGTTTTAAAACCAGGATTTAATTGCTTGTCTGTTTTAACACCAGGATTTAATAGCTTGTCTCTGTTTAAACAACAGGATTTAATAACTTGTCGCTGTTTAACACCAGGATTTAATAGCTTGTTTCTGTTTTAACTCCAGAATTTAATAGCTTGTTTCGGTTTTAACTCCAGGATTTAATAGCTTGTCTGTTTTAATACCAGGATTTAATAGCTTATCTCTGTTTTAACACCAGGATTTAATAGCTAGTTTCTGTTTAAACACCAGGATTTAATAGCTTATCTCTGTTTTAACACCAGGATTTAATAGCTTGTCTCTGTTTATCACCAGGATTTAATAGCTTGACTCTGTTTTATCACCAGGAATTAATAGCTTGTCTCTGTTTTAACACCAGGATTTAATAGCTTATCTCTGTTTTAACACCAGGATTTAATAGCTTGTCTCTTTTTAACACCAGGATTTAATAGCTTGTCTCTGTTTTAAAACCAGGATTTAATTGCTTGTCTGTTTTAACACCAGGATTTAATAGCTTGTCTCTGTTTAAACAACAGGATTTAATAGCTTGTCTCTGTTTAACACCAGGATTTAATAGCTTGTTTCTGTTTTAACTCCAGGATTTAATAGCTTGTTTCGGTTTTAACTCCAGGATTTAATAGCTTGTCTGTTTTAATACCAGGATTTAATAGCTTATCTCTGTTTTAACACCAGGATTTAATAGCTTGTCTCTGTTTATCACCAGGAATTAATAGCTTGTCTCTGTTTTAACACCAGGATTTAATAGCTTATCTCTGTTTTAACACCAGGATTTAATAGCTTGTCTCTTTTTAACACCAGGATTTAATAGCTTGTCTCTGTTTAAACAACAGGATTTAATAGCTTGTCTCTGTTTAACACCAGGATTTAATAGCTTGTTTCTATTTTAACTCCAGGATTTAATAGCTTGTCTCTGTTTAACACCAGGATTTAATAGCTTGTCTCTGTTTTAACACCAGGATTTAATAGCTTGTCTCTGTTTTAACACCAGGATTTAATAGCTTGTCTCTGTTTAACACCAGGATTTAATAGCTTGTCTCTGTTTTAACACCAGGATCTAATAGCTTGTCTCTGTTTTAACACCAGGATTTAATAGCTTGTTTCTGTTTTAACTCCAGGATTTAATAGCTTGTCTGTTTTAATACCAGGATTTAATAGCTTGTCTCTGTTTAACACCAGGATTTAATAGCTTGTCTCTGTTTTAACACCAGGATTTAATAGCTTGTCTCTGTTTAACACCAGGATTTAATAGCTTGTCTCTGATTAACAACAGGATTTAATAGCTTGTCTCTGTTTTAACAACAGGATTTAATAGCTTGACTCTGTTTAACAGCAGGATTTAATAGCTTGTCTCTGTTTTGTTTTAAAACTAGGATTTAATAGCTTGTCTGTTTTAACACCAGGATTTAATAGCTTGTCTCTGTTTAAACAACAGGATTTAATAGCTTGTCTCTGTTTAACACCAGGATTTAATAGCTTGTCTCTGTTTTAAAACCAGGATTTAATTGCTTGTCTGTTTTAACACCAGGATTTAATAGCTTGTCTCTGTTTAAACAACAGGATTTAATAGCTTGTCTCTGTTTAACACCAGGATTTAATAGCTTGTTTCTGTTTTAACTCCAGGATTTAATAGCTTGTTTCTGTTTTAACTCCAGGATTTAATAGCTTGTCTGTTTTAATACCAGGATTTAATAGCTTGTCTCTGTTTAACACCAGGATTTAATAGCTTGTCTGTTTTAACACCAGGATTTAATAGCTTGTCTCTGTTTAACACCAGGATTTATTAGCTTATCTCTGTTTTAACACCAGGATTGAATAGTTTGTCTCTGTTTTAACACCAGGATTTAATAGCTTGTCTGTTTTAACACCAGGATTTAATAGCTTGTCTCTGTTTAAACAACAGGATTTAATAGCTTGTCTCTGTTTAACACCAGGATTTAATAGCTTGTTTCTGTTTAAACACCAGGATTTAATAGCTTATCTCTGTTTTAACACCAGGATTTAATAGCTTGTCTCTGTTTATCACCAGGATTTAATAGCTTGACTCTGTTTTATCACCAGGAATTAATAGCTTGTCTCTGTTTTAACACCAGGATTTAATAGCTTATCTCTGTTTTAACACCAGGATTTAATAGCTTGTCTCTTTTTAACACCAGGATTTAATAGCTTGTCTCTGTTTTAAAACCAGGATTTAATTGCTTGTCTGTTTTAACACCAGGATTTAATAGCTTGTCTCTGTTTAAACAACAGGATTTAATAACTTGTCGCTGTTTAACACCAGGATTTAATAGCTTGTTTCTGTTTTAACTCCAGAATTTAATAGCTTGTTTCGGTTTTAACTCCAGGATTTAATAGCTTGTCTGTTTTAATACCAGGATTTAATAGCTTATCTCTGTTTTTACACCAGGATTTAATAGCTTGTTTCTGTTTAAACACCAGGATTTAATAGCTTATCTCTGTTTTAACACCAGGATTTAATAGCTTGTCTCTGTTTATCACCAGGATTTAATAGCTTGACTCTGTTTTATCACCAGGAATTAATAGCTTGTCTCTGTTTTAACACCAGGATTTAATAGCTTATCTCTGTTTTAACACCAGGATTTAATAGCTTGTCTCTTTTTAACACCAGGATTTAATAGCTTGTCTCTGTTTTAAAACCAGGATTTAATTGCTTGTCTGTTTTAACACCAGGATTTAATAGCTTGTCTCTGTTTAAACAACAGGATTTAATAGCTTGTCTCTGTTTAACACCAGGATTTAATAGCTTGTTTCTGTTTTAACTCCAGGATTTAATAGCTTGTTTCGGTTTTAACTCCAGGATTTAATAGCTTGTCTGTTTTAATACCAGGATTTAATAGCTTATCTCTGTTTTAACACCAGGATTTAATAGCTTGTCTCTGTTTATCACCAGGAATTAATAGCTTGTCTCTGTTTTAACACCAGGATTTAATAGCTTATCTCTGTTTTAACACCAGGATTTAATAGCTTGTCTCTTTTTAACACCAGGATTTAATAGCTTGTCTCTGTTTAAACAACAGGATTTAATAGCTTGTCTCTGTTTAACACCAGGATTTAATAGCTTGTTTCTATTTTAACTCCAGGATTTAATAGCTTGTCTCTGTTTAACACCAGGATTTAATAGCTTGTCTCTGTTTTAACACCAGGATTTAATAGCTTGTCTCTGTTTTAACACCAGGATTTAATAGCTTGTCTCTGTTTAACACCAGGATTTAATAGCTTGTCTCTGTTTTAACACCAGGATCTAATAGCTTGTCTCTGTTTTAACACCAGGATTTAATAGCTTGTTTCTGTTTTAACTCCAGGATTTAATAGCTTGTCTGTTTTAATACCAGGATTTAATAGCTTGTCTCTGTTTAACACCAGGATTTAATAGCTTGTCTCTGTTTTAACACCAGGATTTAATAGCTTGTCTCTGTTTAACACCAGGATTTAATAGCTTGTCTCTGATTAACAACAGGATTTAATAGCTTGTCTCTGTTTTAACAACAGGATTTAATAGCTTGACTCTGTTTAACAGCAGGATTTAATAGCTTGTCTCTGTTTTGTTTTAAAACTAGGATTTAATAGCTTGTCTGTTTTAACACCAGGATTTAATAGCTTGTCTCTGTTTAAACAACAGGATTTAATAGCTTGTCTCTGTTTAACACCAGGATTTAATAACTTATCTCTGTTTTAACACCAGGATTTAATAGCTTGTCTCTGTTTAACACCAGGATTTAATAGCTTGTCTCTGTTTATCAGCAGGATTTAATAGCTTGTCTCTGTTTTAACACCAGGATTTAATAGCTTGTCTGTTTTAACACCAGGATTTAAAAGCTTGTCTCTGTTTTAACACAAGGATTTAATAGCTTGACTCTGTTTAATACCAGGATTTAATAGCTTGTCTCTGTTTTAAAACCAGGATTTAATAGCTTGTCTCTGTTTAACACCAGGATTTAATAGCTTGTCTTTGTTTAACACCAGGATTTAATAGCTTGTCTCTGTTTTAACACCAGGATTTAATAGCTTGTCTGTTTCAACACCAGGATTTAATAGCTTGTCTGTTTTAACACCAGGATTTAATAGCTTGTATCTGTTTAAAACCAGGATTTAATAGCTTGTCTCCGTTTTAACACCAGGATTTAATAGCTTGTCTCTGTTTAACACCAGGATTTAATAGTTTGTCTCTGTTTAACACCAGGATTTAATAGCTTGTCTCTGTTTTAACAACAGGATTTAAAAGCTTGACTCTGTTTAACAGCGGGATTTAATAGCTTGTCTCTGTTTTGTTTTAAAACCAGGATTTAATAGCTTTTCTGTTTTAACACCAGGATTTAATAGCTTGTCTCTGTTTAAACAACAGGATTTAATAGCTTGTCTCTGTTTAACACCAGGATTTAATATCTTATCTCTGTTTTAACACCAGGATTTAATAGATTGTCTCTGTTTAACACCAGGATTTAATAGCTTGACTCTGTTTTATCACCAGGATTTAATAGCTTGTCTCTGTTTTAACACCAGGATTTAATAGCTTGTCTGTTTTAACACCAGGATTTAAAAGCTTGTCTCTGTTTTAACACCAGGATTTAATAGCTTGACTCT
Organism: Coregonus lavaretus; assembly: GCF_964263955.1. Taxonomy (NCBI): domain Eukaryota; kingdom Metazoa; phylum Chordata; class Actinopteri; order Salmoniformes; family Salmonidae; genus Coregonus; species Coregonus lavaretus. Next base: position 82,609 of record NW_028166191.1, on the reverse strand, counting down.
GTTTAACACCAGGATTTAATAGCTTGTGTCTGTTTTAACAGCATGATTTAATAGCTTATCTTAGTTTTAACACCAGGATTTAATAGATTGTCTCTGTTTTAACAACAGGATTTAAAAGCTTGTCTCTGTTTAACAGCAGGATGTAATAGCTTGTCTCTGTTTTAAAACCAGGATTTAATAGCTTGTCTCTGTTTAACACCAGGATTTAATAGCTTGTCTCTGTTTAACACCAGGATTTAATAGCTTGACTCTATTTTATCACCAGGATTTAATAGCTTGTCTCAGTTTTAACACCAGGATTTAATAGCTTGTCTGTTTTAACACCAGGATTTAAAAGCTTGTCTCTGTTTTAACACCAGGATTTAATAGCTTGACTCTGTTTAACACCAGGATTTAATAGCTTGTCTCTGTTTTAACACCAGGATTTAATAGCTTATCTCTGTTTAACACCAGGATTTAATATCTTATCTCTGTTTTAACACCAGGATTTAATAGCTTGTCTCTGTTTAACACCAGGATTTAATAGCTTGTCTCTGTTTAACACCAGGATGTAATAGCTTGTCTCTGTTTTAACAACATGATTTAAAAGCTTGTCTCTGTTTAACAGCAGGATTTAATAGCTTGTCTCTGTTTTAAAACCAGGATTTAATAGCTTGTCTCTGTTTAACACCAGGATTTAATAGCTTGTTTCTGTTTTAACTCCAGGATTTAATAGCTTGTTTCGGTTTTAACTCCAGGATTTAATAGCTTGTCTGTTTTAATACCAGGATTTAATAGCTTATCTCTGTTTTAACACCAGGATTTAATAGCTTGTCTCTGTTTATCACCAGGAATTAATAGCTTGTCTCTGTTTTAACACCAGGATTTAATAGCTTATCTCTGTTTTAACACCAGGATTTAATAGCTTGTCTCTTTTTAACACCAGGATTTAATAGCTTGTCTCTGTTTAAACAACAGGATTTAATAGCTTGTCTCTGTTTAACACCAGGATTTAATAGCTTGTTTCTATTTTAACTCCAGGATTTAATAGCTTGTCTCTGTTTAACACCAGGATTTAATAGCTTGTCTCTGTTTTAACACCAGGATTTAATAGCTTGTCTCTGTTTTAACACCAGGATTTAATAGCTTGTCTCTGTTTAACACCAGGATTTAATAGCTTGTCTCTGTTTTAACACCAGGATCTAATAGCTTGTCTCTGTTTTAACACCAGGATTTAATAGCTTGTTTCTGTTTTAACTCCAGGATTTAATAGCTTGTCTGTTTTAATACCAGGATTTAATAGCTTGTCTCTGTTTAACACCAGGATTTAATAGCTTGTCTCTGTTTTAACACCAGGATTTAATAGCTTGTCTCTGTTTAACACCAGGATTTAATAGCTTGTCTCTGATTAACAACAGGATTTAATAGCTTGTCTCTGTTTTAACAACAGGATTTAATAGCTTGACTCTGTTTAACAGCAGGATTTAATAGCTTGTCTCTGTTTTGTTTTAAAACTAGGATTTAATAGCTTGTCTGTTTTAACACCAGGATTTAATAGCTTGTCTCTGTTTAAACAACAGGATTTAATAGCTTGTCTCTGTTTAACACCAGGATTTAATAACTTATCTCTGTTTTAACACCAGGATTTAATAGCTTGTCTCTGTTTAACACCAGGATTTAATAGCTTGTCTCTGTTTATCAGCAGGATTTAATAGCTTGTCTCTGTTTTAACACCAGGATTTAATAGCTTGTCTGTTTTAACACCAGGATTTAAAAGCTTGTCTCTGTTTTAACACAAGGATTTAATAGCTTGACTCTGTTTAATACCAGGATTTAATAGCTTGTCTCTGTTTTAAAACCAGGATTTAATAGCTTGTCTCTGTTTAACACCAGGATTTAATAGCTTGTCTTTGTTTAACACCAGGATTTAATAGCTTGTCTCTGTTTTAACACCAGGATTTAATAGCTTGTCTGTTTCAACACCAGGATTTAATAGCTTGTCTGTTTTAACACCAGGATTTAATAGCTTGTATCTGTTTAAAACCAGGATTTAATAGCTTGTCTCCGTTTTAACACCAGGATTTAATAGCTTGTCTCTGTTTAACACCAGGATTTAATAGTTTGTCTCTGTTTAACACCAGGATTTAATAGCTTGTCTCTGTTTTAACAACAGGATTTAAAAGCTTGACTCTGTTTAACAGCGGGATTTAATAGCTTGTCTCTGTTTTGTTTTAAAACCAGGATTTAATAGCTTTTCTGTTTTAACACCAGGATTTAATAGCTTGTCTCTGTTTAAACAACAGGATTTAATAGCTTGTCTCTGTTTAACACCAGGATTTAATATCTTATCTCTGTTTTAACACCAGGATTTAATAGATTGTCTCTGTTTAACACCAGGATTTAATAGCTTGACTCTGTTTTATCACCAGGATTTAATAGCTTGTCTCTGTTTTAACACCAGGATTTAATAGCTTGTCTGTTTTAACACCAGGATTTAAAAGCTTGTCTCTGTTTTAACACCAGGATTTAATAGCTTGACTCTGTTTAACACCAGGATTTAATAGCTTGTGTCTGTTTTAACAGCATGATTTAATAGCTTATCTTAGTTTTAACACCAGGATTTAATAGATTGTCTCTGTTTTAACAACAGGATTTAAAAGCTTGTCTCTGTTTAACAGCAGGATGTAATAGCTTGTCTCTGTTTTAAAACCAGGATTTAATAGCTTGTCTCTGTTTAACACCAGGATTTAATAGCTTGTCTCTGTTTAACACCAGGATTTAATAGCTTGACTCTATTTTATCACCAGGATTTAATAGCTTGTCTCAGTTTTAACACCAGGATTTAATAGCTTGTCTGTTTTAACACCAGGATTTAAAAGCTTGTCTCTGTTTTAACACCAGGATTTAATAGCTTGACTCTGTTTAACACCAGGATTTAATAGCTTGTCTCTGTTTTAACACCAGGATTTAATAGCTTATCTCTGTTTAACACCAGGATTTAATAGCTTGTCTCTGTTTAACACCAGGATTTAATAGCTTGTCTCTGTTTAACACCAGGATGTAATAGCTTGTCTCTGTTTTAACAACATGATTTAAAAGCTTGTCTCTGTTTAACAGCAGGATTTAATAGCTTGTCTCTGTTTTAAAACCAGGATTTAATAGCTTGTCTCTGTTTAACACCAGGATTTAATAGCTTGTCTCTGTTTAACACCAGGATTTAGTAGCTTGTCTCTGTTTTAACACCAGGATTTAATAGCTTGTCTGTTTTAACACCAGGATTGAATACCTTGTCTCTGTTTTAACAACATATTTTAATAGCTTGTCTCTGTTTAACACCAGGATGTAATAGCTTGTCTCTGTTTTAACACAAGGATTTAATAGCTTGTCTCTGTTTTAACACCAGGATTTAATAGCTTATCTCTGTTTTAACACCAGGATTTAATAGCTTGTCTCTGTTTAACACCAGGATTTAATAGCTTGTCTCTGTTTTAACACCATAATTTAATAGCTTGTCTGTTTTAACACCAGGATTTAATAGCTTGTCTGTTTTAACACCAGAATTTAATAGCTTGTCTGTTTTAACACCAGGATTTAATAGCTTGTCTCTGTTTTGTTTTAAAACCAGGATTTAATAGCTTGTCTGTTTTAACACCAGGATTTAATAGCTTGTCTCTGTTTAAACAACAGTATTTAATAGCTTGTCTCTGTTTAACACCAGTATTTAATATCTTATCTCTGTTTTAACACCAGGATTTAATAGCTTGTCTCTGTTTAACAGCAGGATTTAATAGCTTGACTCTGTTTTATCACCAGGATTTAATAGCTTGTCTCTGTTTTAACACCAGGATTTAATAGCTTGTCTGTTTTAACACCAGGATTTAATAGCTTGTCTCTGTTTTAACACCAGGATTTAATAGCTTGACTCTGTTTAACACCAGGATTTAATAGCTTGTCTCTGTTTTAACACCAGGATTTAATAGCTTGTCTCTGTTTTAACACCAGGATTGAATACCTTGTCTCTGTTTTAACACCATATTTTAATAGCTTGTCTCTGTTTAACACCAGGATGTAATAGCTTGTCTCTGTTTTAACACAAGGATTTAATAGCTTGTCTCTGTTTTAACACCAGGATTTAATAGCTTATCTCTGGTTTAACACCAGGATTTAATAGCTTGTCTCTGTTTAACACCAGGATTTAATAGCTTATCTCTGTTTTAACACCACAATTTAATAGCTTGTCTGTTTTAACACCAGGATTTAATAGCTTGTCTGTTTTAACACCAGCATTTAATAGCTTGTCTGTTTTAACACCAGGATTTAATAGCTTGTCTCTGTTTAAACAACAGGATTTAATAGCTTGTCTCTGTTTAAACAACAGGATTTAATAGCTTGTCTCTGTTTAACACCAGGATTTAATATCTTATCTCTGTTTTAACACCAGGATTTAATAGCTTGTCTCTGTTTAACACCAGGATGTAATAGCTTGACTCTGTTTTATCACCAGGATTTAATAGCTTGTCTCTGTTTTAACACCAGGATTTAATAGCTTGTCTCTGTTTAACACCAGGATTTAATAGCTTGTCTCTGTTTTAACACCAGGATCTAATAGCTTGTCTCTGTTTTAACACCAGGATTTAATAGCTTGTTTCTGTTTTAACTCCAGGATTTAATAGCTTGTCTGTTTTAATACCAGGATTTAATAGCTTGTCTCTGTTTAACACCAGGATTTAATAGCTTGTCTCTGTTTTAACACCAGGATTTAATAGCTTGTCTCTGTTTAACACCAGGATTTAATAGCTTGTCTCTGATTAACAACAGGATTTAATAGCTTGTCTCTGTTTTAACAACAGGATTTAATAGCTTGACTCTGTTTAACAGCAGGATTTAATAGCTTGTCTCTGTTTTGTTTTAAAACTAGGATTTAATAGCTTGTCTGTTTTAACACCAGGATTTAATAGCTTGTCTCTGTTTAAACAACAGGATTTAATAGCTTGTCTCTGTTTAACACCAGGATTTAATAACTTATCTCTGTTTTAACACCAGGATTTAATAGCTTGTCTCTGTTTAACACCAGGATTTAATAGCTTGTCTCTGTTTATCAGCAGGATTTAATAGCTTGTCTCTGTTTTAACACCAGGATTTAATAGCTTGTCTGTTTCAACACCAGGATTTAAAAGCTTGTCTCTGTTTTAACACAAGGATTTAATAGCTTGACTCTGTTTAATACCAGGATTTAATAGCTTGTCTCTGTTTTAAAACCAGGATTTAATAGCTTGTCTCTGTTTAACACCAGGATTTAATAGCTTGTCTTTGTTTAACACCAGGATTTAATAGCTTGTCTCTGTTTTAACACCAGGATTTAATAGCTTGTCTGTTTCAACACCAGGATTTAATAGCTTGTCTGTTTTAACACCAGGATTTAATAGCTTGTATCTGTTTAAAACCAGGATTTAATAGCTTGTCTCCGTTTTAACACCAGGATTTAATAGCTTGTCTCTGTTTAACACCAGGATTTAATAGTTTGTCTCTGTTTAACACCAGGATTTAATAGCTTGTCTCTGTTTTAACAACAGGATTTAAAAGCTTGACTCTGTTTAACAGCGGGATTTAATAGCTTGTCTCTGTTTTGTTTTAAAACCAGGATTTAATAGCTTTTCTGTTTTAACACCAGGATTTAATAGCTTGTCTCTGTTTAAACAACAGGATTTAATAGCTTGTCTCTGTTTAACACCAGGATTTAATATCTTATCTCTGTTTTAACACCAGGATTTAATAGATTGTCTCTGTTTAACACCAGGATTTAATAGCTTGACTCTGTTTTATCACCAGGATTTAATAGCTTGTCTCTGTTTTAACACCAGGATTTAATAGCTTGTCTGTTTTAACACCAGGATTTAAAAGCTTGTCTCTGTTTTAACACCAGGATTTAATAGCTTGACTCTGTTTAACACCAGGATTTAATAGCTTGTGTCTGTTTTAACAGCAGGATTTAATAGCTTATCTTAGTTTTAACACCAGGATTTAATAGATTGTCTCTGTTTTAACAACAGGATTTAAAAGCTTGTCTCTGTTTAACAGCAGGATGTAATAGCTTGTCTCTGTTTTAAAACCAGGATTTAATAGCTTGTCTCTGTTTAACACCAGGATTTAATAGCTTGTCTCTGTTTAACACCAGGATTTAATAGCTTGACTCTGTTTTATCACCAGGATTTAATAGCTTGTCTCTGTTTTAACACCAGGATTTAATAGCTTGTCTGTTTTAACACCAGGATTTAAAAGCTTGTCTCTGTTTTAACACCAGGATTTAATAGCTTGTCTCTGTTTTAACACCAGGATTTAATAGCTTGTCTCTGTTTAACACCAGGATGTAATAGCTTGTCTCTGTTTTAACAACATGATTTAAAAGCTTGTCTCTGTTTAACAGCAGGATTTAATAGCTTGTCTCTGTTTTAAAACCAGGATTTAATAGCTTGTCTCTGTTTAACACCAGGATTTAATAGCTTGTCTCTGTTTAACACCAGGATTTAGTAGCTTGTCTCTGTTTTAACACCAGGATTTAATAGCTTGTCTGTTTTAACACCAGGATTGAATACCTTGTCTCTGTTTTAACAACATATTTTAATAGCTTGTCTCTGTTTAACACCAGGATGTAATAGCTTGTCTCTGTTTTAACACAAGGATTTAATAGCTTGTCTCTGTTTTAACACCAGGATTTAATAGCTTATCTCTGTTTTAACACCAGGATTTAATAGCTTGTCTCTGTTTAACACCAGGATTTAATAGCTTGTCTCTGTTTTAACACCATAATTTAATAGCTTGTCTGTTTTAACACCAGGATTTAATAGCTTGTCTGTTTTAACACCAGAATTTAATAGCTTGTCTGTTTTAACACCAGGATTTAATAGCTTGTCTCTGTTTTGTTTTAAAACCAGGATTTAATAGCTTGTCTGTTTTAACACCAGGATTTAATAGCTTGTCTCTGTTTAAACAACAGTATTTAATAGCTTGTCTCTGTTTAACACCAGTATTTAATATCTTATCTCTGTTTTAACACCAGGATTTAATAGCTTGTCTCTGTTTAACAGCAGGATTTAATAGCTTGACTCTGTTTTATCACCAGGATTTAATAGCTTGTCTCTGTTTTAACACCAGGATTTAATAGCTTGTCTGTTTTAACACCAGGATTTAATAGCTTGTCTCTGTTTTAACACCAGGATTTAATAGCTTGACTCTGTTTAACACCAGGATTTAATAGCTTGTCTCTGTTTTAACACCAGGATTTAATAGCTTGTCTCTGTTTTAACACCAGGATTTAATAGCTTGTCTGTTTTAACACCAGGATTTAATAGCTTGTCTCTGTTTTAACACCAGGATTGAATAGCTTGTCTCTGTTTTAACACCAGGATTTAATAGCTTGTCTCTGTTTTAACACCAGGATTTAATAGCTTGTCTGTTTTAACACCAGGATTTAATAGCTTGTCTCTGTTTTAACAACAGGATTTAATAGCTTGACTCTGTTTAACACCAGGATTTAATAGCTTGTCTCTGTTTTAACACCAGGATTTAATAGCTTGTCTCTGTTTTAACACCAGGATTGAATACCTTGTCTCTGTTTTAACACCATATTTTAATAGCTTGTCTCTGTTTAACACCAGGATGTAATAGCTTGTCTCTGTTTTAACACAAGGATTTAATAGCTTGTCTCTGTTTTAACACCAGGATTTAATAGCTTATCTCTGTTTTAACACCAGGATTTAATAGCTTGTCTCTGTTTAACACCAGGATTTAATAGCTTGTCTCTGTTTTAACACCACAATTTAATAGCTTGTCTGTTTTAACACCAGGATTTAATAGCTTGTCTGTTTTAACACCAGCATTTAATAGCTTGTCTGTTTTAACACCAGGATTTAATAGCTTGTCTCTGTTTAAACAACAGGATTTAATAGCTTGTCTCTGTTTAAACAACAGGATTTAATAGCTTGTCTCTGTTTAACACCAGGATTTAATATCTTATCTCTGTTTTAACACCAGGATTTAATAGCTTGTCTCTGTTTAACACCAGGATTTAATAGCTTGACTCTGTTTTATCACCAGGATTTAATAGCTTGTCTCTGTTTTAACACCAGGATTTAATAGCTTGTCTCTGTTTAACACCAGGATTTAATAGCTTGTCTCTGTTTTAACACCAGGATCTAATAGCTTGTCTCTGTTTTAACACCAGTATTTAATAGCTTGTTTCTGTTTTAACTCCAGGATTTAATAGCTTGTCTGTTTTAATACCAGGATTTAATAGCTTGTCTCTGTTTAACACCAGGATTTAATAGCTTGTCTCTGTTTTAACACCAGGATTTAATAGCTTGTCTCTGTTTAACACCAGGATTTAATAGCTTGTCTCTGATTAACAACAGGATTTAATAGCTTGTCTCTGTTTTAACAACAGGATTTAATAGCTTGACTCTGTTTAACAGCAGGATTTAATAGCTTGTCTCTGTTTTGTTTTAAAACTAGGATTGAATAGCTTGTCTGTTTTAACACCAGGATTTAATAGCTTGTCTCTGTTTAAACAACAGGATTTAATAGCTTGTCTCTGTTTAACACCAGGATTTAATAACTTATCTCTGTTTTAACACCAGGATTTAATAGCTTGTCTCTGTTTAACACCAGGATTTAATAGCTTGTCTCTGTTTATCAGCAGGATTTAATAGCTTGTCTCTGTTTTAACACCAGGATTTAATAGCTTGTCTGTTTTAACACCAGGATTTAAAAGCTTGTCTCTGTTTTAACACAAGGATTTAATAGCTTGACTCTGTTTAATACCAGGATTTAATAGCTTGTCTCTGTTTTAAAACCAGGATTTAATAGCTTGTCTCTGTTTAACACCAGGATTTAATAGCTTGTCTTTGTTTAACACCAGGATTTAATAGCTTGTCTCTGTTTTAACACCAGGATTTAATAGCTTGTCTGTTTCAACACCAGGATTTAATAGCTTGTCTGTTTTAACACCAGGATTTAATAGCTTGTATCTGTTTAAAACCAGGATTTAATAGCTTGTCTCCGTTTTAACACCAGGATTTAATAGCTTGTCTCTGTTTAACACCAGGATTTAATAGTTTGTCTCTGTTTAACACCAGGATTTAATAGCTTGTCTCTGTTTTAACAACAGGATTTAAAAGCTTGACTCTGTTTAACAGCGGGATTTAATAGCTTGTCTCTGTTTTGTTTTAAAACCAGGATTTAATAGCTTTTCTGTTTTAACACCAGGATTTAATAGCTTGTCTCTGTTTAAACAACAGGATTTAATAGCTTGTCTCTGTTTAACACCAGGATTTAATATCTTATCTCTGTTTTAACACCAGGATTTAATAGATTGTCTCTGTTTAACACCAGGATTTAATAGCTTGACTCTGTTTTATCACCAGGATTTAATAGCTTGTCTCTGTTTTAACACCAGGATTTAATAGCTTGTCTGTTTTAACACCAGGATTTAAAAGCTTGTCTCTGTTTTAACACCAGGATTTAATAGCTTGACTCTGTTTAACACCAGGATTTAATAGCTTGTGTCTGTTTTAACAGCAGGATTTAATAGCTTATCTTAGTTTTAACACCAGGATTTAATAGATTGTCTCTGTTTTAACAACAGGATTTAAAAGCTTGTCTCTGTTTAACAGCAGGATGTAATAGCTTGTCTCTGTTTTAAAACCAGGATTTAATAGCTTGTCTCTGTTTAACACCAGGATTTAATAGCTTGTCTCTGTTTAACACCAGGATTTAATAGCTTGACTCTGTTTTATCACCAGGATTTAATAGCTTGTCTCTGTTTTAACACCAGGATTTAATAGCTTGTCTGTTTTAACACCAGGATTTAAAAGCTTGTCTCTGTTTTAACACCAGGATTTAATAGCTTGTCTCTGTTTTAACACCAGGATTTAATAGCTTGTCTCTGTTTAACACCAGGATGTAATAGCTTGTCTCTGTTTTAACAACATGATTTAAAAGCTTGTCTCTGTTTAACAGCAGGATTTAATAGCTTGTCTCTGTTTTAAAACCAGGATTTAATAGCTTGTCTCTGTTTAACACCAGGATTTAATAGCTTGTCTCTGTTTAACACCAGGATTTAGTAGCTTGTCTCTGTTTTAACACCAGGATTTAATAGCTTGTCTGTTTTAACACCAGGATTGAATACCTTGTCTCTGTTTTAACAACATATTTTAATAGCTTGTCTCTGTTTAACACCAGGATGTAATAGCTTGTCTCTGTTTTAACACAAGGATTTAATAGCTTGTCTCTGTTTTAACACCAGGATTTAATAGCTTATCTCTGTTTTAACACCAGGATTTAATAGCTTGTCTCTGTTTAACACCAGGATTTAATAGCTTGTCTTTGTTTTAACACCATAATTTAATAGCTTGTCTGTTTTAACACCAGGATTTAATAGCTTGTCTGTTTTAACACCAGAATTTAATAGCTTGTCTGTTTTAACACCAGGATTTAATAGCTTGTCTCTGTTTTGTTTTAAAACCAGGATTTAATAGCTTGTCTGTTTTAACACCAGGATTTAATAGCTTGTCTCTGTTTAAACAACAGTATTTAATAGCTTGTCTCTGTTTAACACCAGTATTTAATATCTTATCTCTGTTTTAACACCAGGATTTAATAGCTTGTCTCTGTTTAACAGCAGGATTTAATAGCTTGACTCTGTTTTATCACCAGGATTTAATAGCTTGTCTCTGTTTTAACACCAGGATTTAATAGCTTGTCTGTTTTAACACCAGGATTTAATAGCTTGTCTGTTTTAACACCAGCATTTAATAGCTTGTCTGTTTTAACACCAGCATTTAATAGCTTGTCTGTTTTAACACCAGGATTTAATAGCTTGTCTGTTTTAACACCAGCATTTAATAGCTTGTCTGTTTTAACACCAGGATTTAATAGCTTGTCTCTGTTTAAACAACAGGATTTAATAGCTTGTCTCTGTTTAAACAACAGGATTTAATAGCTTGTCTCTGTTTAACACCAGGATTTAATATCTTATCTCTGTTTTAACACCAGGATTTAATAGCTTGTCTCTGTTTAACACCAGGATTTAATAGCTTGACTCTGTTTTATCACCAGGATTTAATAGCTTGTCTCTGTTTTAACACCAGGATTTAATAGCTTGTCTCTGTTTAACACCAGGATTTAATAGCTTGTCTCTGTTTTAACACAAGGATTTAATAGCTTGTCTCTGTTTTAACACCAGGATTTAATAGCTTGTCTCTGTTTTAACACCAGGATTTAATAGCTTGTCTCTGTTTATCACCAGGATGTAATAGCTTGTCTCTGTTTAACACCAGGATTTAATAGCTTGTCTCTGTTTTAACACAAGGATTTAATAGCTTGTCTCTGTTTTAACAACAGGATTTAATAGCTTGTCTCTGTTTTAACACCAGGATTTAATAGCTTGTCTCTGTTTTAACACCAGGATCTAATAGCTTGTGTCTGTTTAACACCAGGATTTAATAGCTTGTCTCTGTTTAACACCAGGATTTAATAGCTTATCTTTGTTTTAACACCAGGATTTAATAGCTTGTCTCTGTTTAACACCAGGATTTAATAGCTTGCCTCTGTTTTAACACAAGGATTTAATAGCTTGTCTCTGTTTAACTCCAGGATTTAATAGCTTGTCTCTGTTTTAACACCAGGATTTAATAGCTTGTCTGTTTTAACACCAGGATTTAATAGCTTGTCTCTGTTTAACACCAGGATTTATTAGCTTATCTCTGTTTTAACACCAGGATTGAATAGTTTGTCTCTGTTTTAACACCAGGATTTAATAGCTTGTCTGTTTTAACACCAGGATTTAATAGCTTGTCTCTGTTTAACAGCAGGATTTAATAGCTTTTCTCTGTTTTGTTTTAAAACCAGGATTTAATAGTTTGTCTGTTTTAACACCAGGATTTAATAGCTTGTCTCTGTTTAAACAACAGGATTTAATAGCTTGTCTTTGTTTAACGCCAGGATTTAATAGCTTATCTCTGTTTTAACACCAGGATTTAATAGCTTGTCTGTTTTAACACCAGGATTTAATAGCTTGTCTCTGTTTTAACTCCAGGATTTAATAGCTTGTCTCTGTTTTAACAAAATGATTTAATAGCTTGTCTGTTTTAACACCAGGATTTAATAGCTTCTCTGTTTTAACACCAGGATTTAATAGCTTGTCTCTGTGTTAACACCAGGATTTAATATCTTGTCTGTTTTAACACCAGGATTTAATAGCTTGTCTGTTTTAACACCAGGATTTAATAGCTTGTCTCTGTTTAACACCAGGATTTAATATCGTGTCTTTGTTTTAACACCAGGATTTAATAGCTTGTCTCTGTTTTAACAACAGGATTTAATAGCTTGTCTCTGTTTTAACACCAGGATTTAATAGCTTGTCTGTTTTAACACCAGGATTTAAAAGCTTGTCTCTGTTTTAACACCAGGATTTAATAGCTTGACTCTGTTTTATCACCAGGATTTAATAGCTTGTCTCTGTTTAACACCAGGATTTAGTAGCTTGTCTCTGTTTTATCACCAGGATTTAATAGCTTGTCTGTTTTAACACCAGGATTGAATAGCTTGTCTCTGTTTTAACACCATAATTTAATAGCTTGTCTGTTTTAACACCAGGATTTAATAGCTTGTCTGTTTTAACACCAGAAATTAATAGCTTGTCTGTTTTAACACCAGGATTTAATAGCTTGTCTCTGTTTAAACAACAGGATTTAATAGCTTGTCTCTGTTTAAACAACAGGATTTAATAGCTTGTCTCTGTTTTAACACCAGGATTTAATAGCTTGTCTCTGTTTTAACACCAGGATGTAATAGCTTGTCTCTGTTTTAACACAAGGATTTAATAGCTTGTCTCTGTTTTAACACCAGGATTTAATAGCTTATCTCTGTTTTAACACCAGGATATAATAGCTTGTCTCTGTTTAACACCAGGATTTAATAGCTTGTCTCTGTTTAACACCAGGATTTAATAGCTTATCTTTGTTTTAACACCAGGATTTAATAGCTTGTCTCTGTTTAACACCAGGATTTAATAGCTTGCCTCTGTTTTAACACCAGGATTTAATAGCTTGTCTCTGTTTAACTCCAGGATTTAATAGCTTGTCTCTGTTTTAACACCAGGATTTAATAGCTTGTCTGTTTTAACACCAGGATTGAATAGCTTGTCTCTGTTTAACACCAGGATTTATTAGCTTATCTCTGTTTTAACACCAGGATTGAAAAGTTTGTCTCTGTTTTAACACCAGGATTTAATAGCTTGTCTGTTTTAACACCAGGATTTAATAGCTTGTCTCTGTTTAACAGCAGGATTTAATAGCTTGTCTCTGTTTTGTTTTAAAACCAGGATTTAATAGTTTGTCTGTTTTAACACCAGGATTTAATAGCTTGTCTCTGTTTAAACAACAGGATTTAATAGCTTGTCTTTGTTTAACGCCAGGATTTAATAGCTTATCTCTGTTTTAACACCAGGATTTAATAGCTTGTCTGTTTTAACACCAGGATTTAATAGCTTGTCTGTTTTAACACCAGGATTTAATAGCTTGTCTCTGTTTAACACCAGGATTTAATAGCTTGTCTGTTTTAACACCAGGATTTAATAGCTTGTCTGTTTTAACACCAGGATTTAATAGCTTGTCTCTGTTTAACACCAGGATTTAATAGCGTGTCTCTGTTTTAACACCAGGATTTAATAGCTTGTCTCTGTTTTAACAACAGGATTTAATAGCTTGACTCTGTTTAACACCAGGATTTAAAAGCTTGTCTCTGTTTAACAGCAGGATTTAATAGCTTGTCTCTGTTTTAAAACCAGGATTTAATAGCTTGTCTCTGTTTAATACCAGGATTTAATAGCTTGTTTCTGTTTTAACACAAGGATTTAATAGCTTGTCTCTGTTTAACACCAGGATTTAATAGCTTATCTCTGTTTTAACACCAGGATTTAATAGCTTGTCTCTGTTTAACACCAGGATTTAATAGCTTGTCTCTGTTTAACAGCAGGATTTAATAGCTTGTCTCTGTTTTGTTTTAAAACCAGGATTTAATAGTTTGTCTGTTTTAACACCAGGATTTAATAGCTTGTCTCTGTTTAAACAACAGGATTTAATAGCTTGTCTTTGTTTAACGCCAGGATTTAATAGCTTATCTCTGTTTTAACACCAGGATTTAATAGCTTGTCTGTTTTAACACCAGGATTTAATAGCTTGTCTGTTTTAACACCAGGATTTAATAGCTTGTCTCTGTTTAACACCAGGATTTAATAGCTTGTCTGTTTTAACACCAGGATTTAATAGCTTGTCTGTTTTAACACCAGGATTTAATAGCTTGTCTCTGTTTAACACCAGGATTTAATAGCGTGTCTCTGTTTTAACACCAGGATTTAATAGCTTGTCTCTGTTTTAACAACAGGATTTAATAGCTTGACTCTGTTTAACACCAGGATTTAAAAGCTTGTCTCTGTTTAACAGCAGGATTTAATAGCTTGTCTCTGTTTTAAAACCAGGATTTAATAGCTTGTCTCTGTTTAATACCAGGATTTAATAGCTTGTTTCTGTTTTAACACAAGGATTTAATAGCTTGTCTCTGTTTAACACCAGGATTTAATAGCTTATCTCTGTTTTAACACCAGGATTTAATAGCTTGTCTCTGTTTAACACCAGGATTTAATAGCTTGTCTCTGTTTAACACCAGGATGTACTAGCTTGTCTCTGTTTTAACACCAGGATTTAATAGCTTGTCTGTTTTAACACCAGGATTTAATAGCTTGTCTCTGTTTAACACCAGGATTTAATAGCTTATCTCTGTTTTAACACTGTCACGGGCTGATGTGGATGTGGTGTTGGAGTCAGGCGCAGGACACAGAAGCTTAGTCGATCCGACTTTTAATAGTCACAGGAGCAAAATACAATCCAAACGGGCCTCATAAACAGGAGGCGAGCGAATACGCAAAACAGTGCGTAAAGTGCGAACAGCACTAACAATAAGCAAACAAAATAACCTACACCAACAGACAGGCGTACAACGACACACAACTACAAACAAAACCAAAGGAAACTTATAGGTGACATAATCAAGACGTGATATGGAACAGGTGCACTAATCAGACAAAACCAAACAAACATAGATAACATCAAACGGTGGCAGCTAGTACTCCGGGGACGACGAACGCCGAAGCCTGCCCGAACAAGGAGGAGGAGCAGCCTCGGCGGAATTCGTGACAGTACCCCCCCCCCCCCCTTGACGCGCGGCCCCAGCCGTGCGCCGACCCCGGCCTCGGGGACGGCCAGGAGGATGTGGAGCAGGGCGCGTAGGATGACTACGATGGAACTCAGTCAGGAGGGATGGATCTAGAATGTCCCTCCTAGGCACCCAGCACCGTTCCTCCGGACCGTACCCCTCCCACTCCACGAGATATTGTAGACCCCCCATCCGACGTCTCGATTTCACGATGGACCAGACTGAGTACGCCGGAGCCCCCTCGATGTCCAGTGGGGGCGGAGGGGTCTCGCTTATCTCACTCTCCTGGAGTGGACCAGCTACCACCGGCCTGAGGAGAGACACATGGAATGAGGGGTTAATGCGATAGTCATTAGGCAGTTGCAACCTGTAACACACCTCATTCAATCTCCTCAGGACTTTAAATGGCCCCACAAACCGCCGGCCAAGCTTCCGGCAGGGCAGGCGAAGGGGCAGGTTTCGAGTCGAGAGCCAGACTCGATCTCCAGGGGCGTAGACTGGGCCCTCACTGCGGTGGAGGTCGGCGCTCGCCTTCTGCCTGCGGATGGCCCGCTGCAGATGGACGTGGGCAGCGTTCCACGTCTCCTCTGAGCGCCGAAACCACTCGTCCACCGCAGGAGCCTCGATCTGGCTCTGATGCCATGGTGCCAGAACCGGCTGATAACCTAACACACACTGAAAAGGGGTCAGGTTAGTTGAGGAGTGGCGGAGAGAGTTCTGAGCCATCTCTGCCCAGGGGATATACCCCAACCACTCCTCCGGCCAGCCCTGGCAATAGGATCTCAGAAACCTACCCACATCCTGGTTCACTCTCTCCACCTGCCCATTACTCTCAGGGTGGTAACCCGAGGTAAGGCTAACCGAGACCCCCAAGCGTTCCATGAACGCCCTCCAGACTCTAGAGGTGAATTGGGGACCCCGATCAGACACTACATCCTCGGGAACCCCGTAGTGCCGGAAGACGTGGGTGAACAAAGCCTCAGCGGTCTGTAGGGCAGTAGGGAGACCCGGCATTGGAATGAGACGACAGGCCTTAGAGAACCGATCCACAACGACCAGAATAGTGGTATTCCCCTGAGAGGAGGGAAGGTCCGTGACAAAGTCCACCGATAGGTGAGACCACGGCCGTTGTGGAACGGGCAGAGGTTGTAACTTCCCTCTGGGCAGGTGTCTAGGTGCCTTACACTGAGCGCACACCGAGCAGGAGGAGACATAAACCCTCACATCCTTAGCTAAGGTTGGCCACCAATACTTAACACTAAGGCAGTGCACTGTCCGACCAATACCTGGATGTCCAGAGGAGGGTGACATATGAGCCCAATAGATGAGATGATCACGGACCTCGAGCGGCACGTACGTCCGACCCACTGGACACTCGGGGGGAGTAGGGTCAATGTGTAACGCCCGCTCAATTTCCGCATCGACCTCCCACACCACCGGTGCCACCAGACAAGACTCCGGCAGTATGGGAGTGGGCTCAATGGACCTCTCCTCTGTGTCATACCGCCGGGACAGGGCGTCTGCCTTACCGTTCTGGGACCCGGGGATGTAAGTTATCTTAAAAACGAACCGGGTCAGGAACATGTTCCACCTAGCCTGACGAGGGTTCAATCTCCTCGCTGCCCGGATGTACTCCAGGTTGCGATGGTCAGTCAGAATGAGAAAAGGGTGTTGAGCCCCCTCAAGCCAATGCCTCCACACCTTTAGGGCTTGAACCACGGCTAACAGCTCCCTGTCCCCTACGTCATAATTACGCTCCGCCGGGCTGAGCTTCTTGGAATAAAAGGCGCAAGGACGGAGCTTAGGAGGGGTGCCGGAGCGTTGCGATAGTACTGCCCCAATACCGGCTTCTGACGCGTCCACCTCTACCTGGAACGCTAAAGTGGGGTCCGGGTGCGCCAGCACCGAAGCCGAAGTGAACAGGTCCTTCAGTTTACGAAACGCCCTGTCCGCATCAGCCGACCACTGCAAACGCACCGGGCCACCCTTCAGCAGGGACGTAATGGGAGCTGCTACCTGTCCAAAACCCCGGATAAACCTCCGGTAGTAATTGGCAAAACCCAAAAACTGCTGCACCTCTTTAACAGTGGTTGGGGTTTGCCAGTTACGCACGGCTGACTCCCGGTCAATCTCCATCTTCACCCCTGACGCGGACAACCGATGACCCAAAAAGGAGATGGACTCCTGGAAAAACAGACATTTCTCTGCCTTGACATACAAGTCATGCTCCAACAGCCTACCCAACACTCGGCGCACCAGGGCTACATGCTCGGCTCGTGTAGCAGAGTACACTAGGATGTCGTCAATGTACACTACCACTCCCTGCCCATGCAGGTCCCGGAAGATCTTGTCCACAAATGATTGGAAGACTGAAGGAGCATTCATTAACCCGTATGGCATGACAAGATACTCATAATGACCTGAGGTGGTACTAAATGCCGTCTTCCATTCATCTCCCTCCCTAATGCGCACCAATTTATAAGCGCTCCTGAGATCCAGTTTTGTGAAGAAACACGCTCCGCGTAATGATTCAGTCATACTCGCAATCAGAGGTAGAGGGTAACTGTATTTCACAGTAATCTGATTGAGACTACGATAATCAATACACGGGCGCAAACCTCCTTCCTTCTTCTTCACAAAAAAGAAACTCGAGGACGCAGGGGAAGTGGAGGACCGTATGTATCCTTGTCTCAGGGACTCCGCTATGTATGACGCCGCACCTGTCTGGAGGTTTATCGCACAATCTCCCTGTCTATGAGGTGGCAATCGCGTCGCCCTCGTCTTGCTGAACACGAGTGCCAAATCCTCATACTCAGGGGGAATGTGCATTGCGGGCACTTGGTTCTGACTCTCCACTGTGGTCGCCCCAACGGAAACACCTAAACATCGCCCAACACACTGGCCAGACCATTCCTTGAGAGCCCTCTGTTTCCACGAAATGGTGGGGTCATGGGTGATTAACCAAGGAAGCCCCAGCACCACGGGATGCGCAGGAGAGTCAATGAGGTACAACTGAATAATCTCCTAATGACCCCCCTGCGTCTTCATCTTTAGTGGCGCTGTGACCTCCCTAATCAACCCAGATCCCAACGGGCGGCTATCTAGGGCATGGACAGGAAAGGGTGCATCAACGGGCAGGAGGGGAATCCCTAACTTAGAACAAAATTCCCGATCAATAAAATTCCCAGCTGCGCCTGAATCGACTAGCGCCTTATGCTGGGAATGAGATGCAACCTGAGGAAATACCACAGGTATACACAAGTGAACAACAGAGAGCTCTGGGTGAGTGGGGCGCCTACTCACCTGAAATGACTCCCCAGTGCGCGACCTGTTGCCTCGATTCCTCGGAGACCCTCCCCAGCACCTAGCCGCAGTGTGTCCTCCACGGCCACAGCTGGCGCAGGGGATGGCCCTCCTCGGGTTCTCTCTCCTACTCTCTCTGGCGCCAGCACCCCCGAGCTCCATAGGGCTCGGCTCGGAGGTGCTGGGGGATGGAATGGACGGCCCCATCTCAGGACGTCCGCGGGTGGCCAGCAGGGTATCCAGACGGATGGACATGTCCACTAGCTGGTCGAAGGACAGATTGGTGTCCCTGCAGGCCAGCTCTCGACGAACGTCCTCACGCAGGCTACACCGATAGTGATCGATGAGGGCCCTCTCATTCCACCCCGCATCCGCCGCTAGCGTCTGGAAATCCAGGGCGAACTCCTGTGCGCTCCTCTTCCCCTGTCGGAGGTGGAACAGACGCTCCCCCGCAGCTTTACCCTCAGGAGGGTGATCGAAAACTGCCCTGAAGCGGCGGGAGAACTCTGCGTAGCTGATGGTGGCGGCGTCTATTCCCCTCCATTCGGCGTTGGCCCACTCCAACGCCTTGCCGGAGAGACAGGAGATGAGGGCGGAAACGCTCTCGTGTCCCGAGGGCGCCGGGTGTATGGTGGCCAGGTAGAGGTCCACCTGAAGGAGGAACCCCTGACACCCGGCTGCGGTGCCATCATACGCCCTCGGGAGCGAGAGCCGAATCCCACTGGATTCCGGAGCTGGTCTGGTGGGGCTGGCCGATGGTGGTGGTAATGTAGGAGGAGGTGTGGGCAGGCCTCCCCTCTCCCATCGGTGCAGGGTGTTCATAACCTCCTGCATGGCGGAGCCGAGTTGCTGGATCATGGCGTCCTGGCAGCTGACCTGATCCTCCAGCGACTCGGTCGCCGCCGCTGCTCCTGCTGACTCCATTGTATGGTGTGGTGTTCTGTCACGGGCTGATGTGGATGTGGTGTTGGAGTCAGGCGCAGGACACAGAAGCTTAGTCGATCCGACTTTTAATAGTCACAGGAGCAAAATACAATCCAAACGGGCCTCATAAACAGGAGGCGAGCGAATACGCAAAACAGTGCGTAAAGTGCGAACAGCACTAACAATAAGCAAACAAAATAACCTACACCAACAGACAGGCATACAACGACACACAACTACAAACAAAACCAAAGGAAACTTATAGGTGACATAATCAAGACGTGATATGGAACAGGTGCACTAATCAGACAAAACCAAACAAACATAGATAACATCAAACGGTGGCAGCTAGTACTCCGGGGACAACGAACGCCGAAGCCTGCCCGAACAAGGAGGAGGAGCAGCCTCGGCGGAATTCGTGACAAACACCAGGATTTAATAGCTTGTCTCTGTTTTAACACCAGGATTTAATAGCTTATCTCTGTTTTAACACCAGGATTTAATAGCTTGTCTCTGTTTAACACTAGGATTTAATAGCTTGTCTCTGTTTTAACACCAGGATTTAATAGCTTGTCTGTTTTAACACCAGTATTTAATAGCTTGTCTCTGTTTAACACCAGGATTTAATAGCTTGTCTGTATTAACACCAGGATTTAATAGCTTGTCTCTGTTTTAACACCAGGATTTAATAGCTTGTCTGTTTTAACACCAGGATTTAATAGCTTGTCTGTTTTAACACCAGGATTTAATAGCTTGTCTGTTTTAACACCAGGATTTAATAGCTTGTCTCTGTTTAACAGCAGGATTGAATAGCTTATCTCTGTTTTAACACCAGGATTTAATAGCTTGTTTCTGTTTTAACAGCAGGATTTAATAGCTTATCTCTGTTTTAACACCAGGATTTAATAGCTTGTCTGTTTTAACACCAGGATTTAATAGCTTGTCTCTGTTTAACAGCAGGATTTAATAGCTTATCTCTGTTTAAACACCAGGATTTAATAGCTTGTCTCTGTTTTAACACCAGGATTTAATAGCTTGTCTCTTTTTAACACCATGATTTAATAGCTTGTCTCTGTTTACCACCAGCATTTAATAGCTTGTCTCTGTTTTAACACCAGGATTTAATAGCTTGTCTCTGTTTTAACACCAGGATTTAATAGCTTGACTCTGTTTAACAGCAGGATTTAATAGCTTGTCTCTGTTTTGTTTTAAAACCAGGATTGAATAGCTTGTCTGTTTTAACACCAGGATTTAATAGCGTGTCTCTGTTTAAACAACAGTATTTAATAGCTTGTCTCTGTTTAACACCAGGATTTAATAGCTTATCTCTGTTTTAACACCAGGATTTAATAGCTTGTCTCTGTTTTAACACCAGGATTGAATAGCTTGTCTGTTTTAACACCAGGAATTAAAAGCTTGTCTCTGTTTTAACACCAGGATTTAATAGCTTGACTCTGTTTAACACCAGGATTTAATAGCTTGTCTCTGTTTTAACACCAGGATTGAATAGCTTGTCTGTTTTAACACCAGAATTTAATAGCTTGTCTCTGTTTAACACCAGGATGTAATAGCTTGTCTCTGTTTTAACACCAGGATTGAATAGCTTGTCTGTTTTAACACCAGAATTTAATAGCTTGTCTCTGTTTAACAGCAGGATGTAATGACAGGGAGAGAGGGAGAGAGAGAGATGGCGAGGGAGAGAGAGAGAGAGAGAGAGAGAGAGAGAGAGAGAGAGAGAGAGAGAGAGAGAGACAGAGAGAGAGAGAGAGAGAGATGGCGAGGGAGAGAGAGAGAGAGAGAGAGAGAGAGAGAGAGAGAGAGAGAGAGAGAGAGAGAGAGAGAGAGAGAGAGAGAGAGAGAGAGAGAGAGAGAGAGAGAGAGAGAGAGAGAGAGGGAGAGAGAGAGAGACAGCCAATGATTATAATGGAGCTTAACTAAAAAGTAACACTAAGTACCAATACAGATCTCAATTTTCCGTTTACTCATCTTTTCGGTCCAAGTGTTACCTGGACAAATTCAGTCAAATTAAAATGATGTGTTTGCTCAACTTCTCTCTTATGTTCATTTAACTACAAATTATAATTTGGGCATTTTACCAGGCTGTGGATCTAGTTACACACTGTAATACGACTCAGGAGATTTCCCCAGAAGCAGACACAGGATGGTTCAGTTCTCTGATAATGTATTATTTCACGGGGAGCAGGCAAAGGCCAGGTCGAGGACAGGCAGAGGTTGGTAGATCAGAATCAGGCAGTTACAGAACGGCAGACAGGCTCGGGGTCAGGTCAGGCAGAAGTTCATAAACCTGGTCAGAATCAGGCAGTTACAGAACAGCAGACAGGCTCAGGGTCAGGGTCAGGCGGAAAGGTCAGAACTGGAAAGTCTAGAAACAAAAAACTAGAGAGCAGGGAAAAACAGGAAACACGCTGGGACGACATGAAAATACAAGACGAACTGGCAGCAGACAAACAGAAAAGACAGGTACAGATACACAGGGGATAATGGGGAACATAGGAGACACCTGATGGGGGGTGGAGACAAGCACAAGACAGGTGAAACAGATCACACTGCTTTTAATGTACAATGGTTTCAACTTACATATTTGACACACATTGACATTGTGCATGTTTATTTATACAGTAATTCATATTCATATATGTCCTCACCTGGGATTTGAACTCAGAACCTCTTGGTTCATGTCATTCCAAGCTTCCTGCGACGCCACCATGATTTAATTTGATTTTTTTTTTTTTTTTTTTATGGTTGAAATTAATTTTTTAATCATGAAATTGAACATTTTTTATTTTTTTGTTAATTTTTAAGTTATAACCTCTATGAATATCTTTTCAATAAGGTTTAACTTCATAATGTCTTAGTCAATATTAATTAATATTAATTAATTATATACATTGAACATAAATATAAATGCAACATGTAAAGTGTTGGTCCCATGTTTCATGAGCTAAAATAAAAGATCCCAGGAATGTGCCATATGCACAAAAAGCTTATTTCTCACAAATGTTGTGCACAAATTTGTTTACTTCCCTGTCAGTGAGCATTTCTCATTTGCCCAGCTAATCCATCCACCTGACAGGTGAGGCATATCAAGAAGCTGATTAAACAGCATGATCATTACACAGGTGCACCTCGTGCTGGGGACAATAAAAGGCCACTCTAAAATGTGCAGTTTTGTCACACAACACAATGCCACAGATGTCTCAAGTTTTGAGGGAGCGTACAATTGGCATGCTGACTGCAGCAATGTCCACCAGAGCTGTTGCCAGAGAATGTAATGTTAATTTATCTACCATAAGCTGCCTCCAATGTTGTTTTTGAGAATTTGGCAGTACGTCCAACCGGCCTCACAACCGCAGACCATGTGTATGGCGTCGTGTAGGCAAGCGGTTTGCTGATGTCAACGTTGTGAACAGAGTGCCCCATTTTGGCGGTGTGGTTATGTTATGGGCAGGCATAAGCTACGGACAACATTTTATCTATGGCAATTTGAATGCACAGAGATACCATGACGAGATCCTGAGGTCCATTGTCGTGCCGTTCATCCGCCGCCATCACCTCATGAGACATTGCAACATAGACAAAAAATGAGAGAGAGAGCGAGAGAGAGGGGGGCCCATGTTTCAAGGATCTGTACACAATTCCTGGAAGCTGAAACTGTCCCAGTTCTTCCATGGCCTGCATACTTACTAGACATGTCACACATTGAGCATGTTTGGGATGCTCTGGATCGACGCGTACGACAGCATGTTCCAGTTCCCGTCAATATCCAGCAACTTCGCACAGCAATTGAAGAGGAGTGGGACAACATTCCACAGGCAACAATCAACAACCTGATCAAGAAGGATCATATGTCGCGCTGCATGAGGCAAATGGTGGTCACACCAGATACTGACTGGTTTTCTGATCCACGTCCCTACAAAAAAAAAAAAAAAAAGGTATCTGTGATCAACAGATGTATATCTGTATTCCCAGTCGTAAAATCCATAAATTAGGGCCTAATTTATTTATTTCAATTGACTGCACAGAGATTAACTCAGTTAACTCAGTAAAATATTTTAAAGTGTTATATTTATATTTTAGTTCCGTATATTTTCTAGATGGTGCATGTGTTAAACTTAACAGCAAATGCTGTAATGATGAACTAATTGTAATGTCTTTACAGCACATCATTCACTATATTGTTCTAGAGTTGTGCTGCGGGGTGATCTTAACAAACCTTTAGGGATTCATTCTCAGGGATCTTACAGCCTCCATTAGCGTGTGTGTAATAGCCATCAGCCATCATCAGCCATTATAGGAGTCATTGGCAGATACACATCAGCGCTTAACCTCCTATTACATCAGTAACAAAGACTGAAAATAATCAGATTGAATGTTTGGCATACCGGCTCAGAAGTCAGCTAACCACACCCAATTGAAAATTTTTTAATTTAATGATGTTTGAATTGCAGTTTTGTCATTACTGAATTAAGGATATTTGAATTGCAGTTACAATCATTAGTCAAATGGTGCCTAAAACAGGTAACCCGTTTTAAAATACAACAGCCAAGCTTCTTAAGATTTGAGTCTCATCTGATAGTGAATTGCAAAGGTTTAAACTGGATTCAAATGATAAATTAGAATGGATTTAAAACCATTTATCCTGCCATAAATGTATTGTCTCCGTGTGTTTCCTCTATATCCATAGTAGGACTTTAGCATATATTACACGTAGTACCAGTATCCGTAGTACCAGTATCCGTAGTACCAGTATCCATAGTAACAGTATCCATAGTAACATACAGTGCATTCAGAAAGTATTCAGACCCCTTCGATTTTTCCATATTTTGTTACATTACAGCCTTATTATAAAATTGATTAAACATTTTTGCAAATGTATTAAAAATAAAAAAACAGAAATACCTTATTTATATAAGTATTCAGACCCTTTGCTATGAGACTCTAAATTGAGCTCAGGTGCATCCTGTTTCCATTGATCATCCTTGAGATGTTTCTACAACTTGATTGGAGTCCACCTGTCGTAAATTAAATTGATTGGACATGATTTGGAAAGGCACACACCTTTCTATAGAAGGTCCCACAGTTGACAGTGCATGTCAGAGCAAAAACCAAGCCATGAGGTCAAAGGAATTGTCCGTAGAGCTCCGAGACAGGATTGTGTCGAGGCACAGATCTGGGGAAGGGTACCAAACAAATTATGCAGCATTGAAGGTCCCCAAGAACATAGTGGCCTCCATCATTCTTAAATGGAAGAAGTTTTGAACGACCAAGACTCTTCCTAGAGCTGTCCGCCCGCCCAAACTGAGCAATCAGGGGAGAAGGGCCTTGGTCAGGGAGTAGACCAAGAACCCAATGGTCACTCTGGTCAGCTCCAGAGTTCCTCTGTGGAGATGGGAGAACCTTCCAGAAGGACAACCATCTCTGCAGCACTCCACCAATCAGGCTTTTATGGTAGAGTGACCAGACAGAAGCCACTCCTAAGTAAAAGGCACATGACAGCCCGCTTGGAGTTTGCCAAAAAGCACTTAAAGGACTCTCAGACCATGAGAAACAAGATTCTCTGGTCTGATGAAACCAAGATTGAACTCTTTGGCCTGAATGCCAAGAGTCACGTCTAGAGGAAACCAGGCACCATCCCTACGGTGAAGCGTGGTGGTGCTGTGGGGATGTTTTTCAGCAGCAGGGACTGGGAGACTAGTCAGGATCGAGGGAAAGATGAACAGAGTAAAGTACAGAGAGATCCTTGATGAAAACCTGCTCCACAGCGCTCAGGACCTCAGACTGGGGCGAAGGTTCACCTTCCAACAGGCAACGACCCTAAGCACACAGCCAAGACAAGGCAGGAGTGGCTTCGGGACAAGTCTCTGAATGTCCTTGAGTGGCCCAGCCAGAGCCCGGACTTGAACCTGATCGAACATCTCTGGAGAGATCTGAAAATAGCTGTGCAGCGACGCTCCCCATCCAACCTGACAGAGCTTGAGAGGATCTGCAGAGAAGAATGGGAGAAATTCCCCAGTATAGATTTGCCAAGCTTGTAGCATCATACCCAAGAAGATTCAAGGCTGTAATCGCTGCCAAAGGTGTTTCAACAAAGTATTGAGTAAAGGGTCTGAATTATTATGTAAATGTAATATTTCATTTATGTATTTTTAATACATTTGCAAATATTTCAAAAAACCTGTTTGCAAAATGTGGAAAAAGTAAAGGGATCTGAATACTTTCAGAATGCACTTAATTACACATACCGTACCAGTATCCATAGTAAGACTGTAACATACTGTATCTTACGAGTACCAGTACCCGTAATAAGAGCAGTTGTTTAAAACACAGGAGGAATTTTTCTTCCTACCAGGGGACATTTGGAAATACTCTAAAGCATGACATTAGGCCTGGATGTATTCCTTCACAGTGTGTGTATGTGTTGTGTGTGTATTTGTATGTGTTGTGTGTGTGTATGTGTTGTGTGTGTGTATGTGTTGTGTGTGTGTATGTGTTGTGTGTGTGTATGTGTTGTGTGTGTGAATGTGTTGTGTGTGTCTTTGTCTGCGTACCTTGTAGTGCCCTGTATTGTTGTACTCTAAATACAACCAATAATGTATCACTTCCTCTAGTGGGAAGACCAGGGCCTAAAATTAAAACCCACCGCCTGCCAAATGCGGGTAGATTTTGGCATTGGCGGGTAAGATGTCTATTTCAACAGCCACGTTGGCGGGTGGTCAGGGCTCTCCACAGTGCGAGCATTTTCACTCACATCAGTGAATAGAAATAGTCAAATATAATCACAAAGTATTTCCACCTGCAACACTGCCTGGCTGAGTGCTGTGCATACGTAAAGAGCGGAGTGAAAGATTCATTTTTAGAAGTACTACATAACAGTTGGTCTAATTTACTTGAAACTAAAGTCTACTGAAGTGAGATTTTGTCCTTGTGTTTCTTGGCTATTTACATTGTTTTGTTCACAAGCTAGGTTGTTTTTCAATGTTTGAGTTTCAAGACAACTTTAACGCTTCTACTAGTCAAGACTCAATCTCACAGGCTCAAACATGACTCGAGTCATGTTACCGCGGTAAAAATGTAATTAAACAATATACCACATTACTTCTTACTAGTAATACATTTATTGTTTTAGAACATTGCAAAGCATGATGTGGTCCTCTGTAGCTCAGCTGGTAGAGCACGGCGCTTGTAACGCCAAGGTAGTGGGTTCGATCCCCGGGACCACCCATACACAAAAATATATGCACGCATGACTGTAAGTCGCTTTGGATAAAAGCGTCTGCTAAATGGCATATTATTATATTATTATATTATATATTATATATTATATGATCATCCTGTTTCTGTGTGTTGTGTAATTTTAGCGGGCTGGTAGATCTTTTTACCTGCCACAGTGGCTGGCGGACCAAAAAGTTACATTTATGGCCTGGTGAAGATATTTCTAGATAACATCTACGGCGGAACATGCTTCCGTTTGACAAATTACTAAGCCGTTCTTGTCTTACCTGGTTGACAGACAGATATGTCTCTGGACAAGGGACATGGGATGGTCTGTTGCTCTGCCTGGAAGGACTAAGAAATGTATGATGAAAATTGTGTCTTGGTGTGTGTGTTTGTAGGCAGGCCTAGTGTGTTTTTGTGTGTTTTTGTTTGTTTGCCCAACTGCCCGTCTCTTCACATTTAATACTTGGTTTCTATTCCATAATCTGATACTTCTCTAATCCATATCTAATCTGATACCTGTCCCCGACAAAAAATATATATTGGTCAACAAAGAGTTGTCTGTTCTTGGTCGAAATGTTATATACAGTGAGGGAAGAAAGTATTTGATCCCCTGCTGATTTTGTACGTTTGCCCACTGACAAAGAAATGATCAGTCTATAATTTTAATGGTAGGTTTATTTGAACAGTGAGAGACAGAATAACAACAAAAAAATCCAGAAAAACGCATGTCAAAATTTTTATAAATCGATTTGCATTTTAATGAGGGAAATAAGTATTTGACCCCCTCTCAATCAGAAAGATTTCTGGCTCCCAGGTGTCTTTTATAAAGGTAATGAGCTGAGATTAGGCGCACACTCTTAAAGAGAGTGCTCCTAATCTCAGTTTGTTACCTGTATAAAAGACACCTGTCCACAGAAGCAATCAATCAATCAGATTCCCAACTCTCCACCATGGCCAAGACCAAAGAGCTCTCCAAGGATGTCAGGGACAAGATTGTAGACCTACACAAGGCTGGAATGGGCTACAAGACCATCGTCAAGCAGCTTGGTGAGAAGATGACAACAGTTGTTGCGATTATTCGCAAATGGAAGAAACACAAAAGAACTGTCAATCTCCCTCGGCCTGGGGCTCCATGCAAGATCTCACCTTGTGGAGTTGCAATGATCATGAGAACGGTGATGAATCAGCCCAGAACTACACGGGAGGATCTTGTCAATGATCTCAAGGCAGCTGGGACCATAGTCACCAAGAAAACAATTGGTAACACACTACGCTGTGAAGGACTGAAATCCTGCAGCGCCCGGAAGGTCCCCCTGCTCAAGAAAGCACATATACAGGGCCGTCTGAAGTTTGCCAATGAACATCTGAATGATTCAGAGGAGAACTGGGTGAAAGTGTTGTCGTCAGATGAGACCAAAATCGAGCTCTTTGGCATCAACTCAACTCGCCGTGTTTGGAGGAGGAGGAATGCTGCCTATGACCCCAAGAACACCATCCCCACCGTCAAACATGGAGGTGGAAACAATATGCTTTGGGGGGGTTTTCTACTAAGGGGACAGGACAACTTCACCGCATCAAAGGGACAATGGATGGGGCCATGTACCGTCAAATCTTGGGTGAGAACCTCCTTCCCTCAGCCAGGGCATTGAAAATGGGTCGTGGATGGGTATTCCAGCATGACAATGACCCAAAACACACGGCCAAGGCAACAAAGGAGTGGCTCAAGAAGAAGCACATTAAGGTCCTGGAGTGGCCTAGCCAGTCTCCAGACCTTAATCCCATAGAAAATCTGTGGAGGGAGCTGAAGGTTCGAGTTGCCAAATGTCAGCCTCGAAACCTTAATGACTTGGAGAAGATCTGCAAAGAGGAGTGGAACAAAATCCCTCCTGAGATGTGTGCAAACCTGGTGGCCAACTACAAGAAACGTCTGACCTCTGTGATTGCCAACAAGGGTTTTGCCACCAAATACTAAATCATGTTTTGCAGAGGGGTCAAATACTTATTTCCCTCATTAAAATGCAAATCAATTCATAACATTTTTGACATGCGTTTTTCTGGATTTTGTTTGTTATTCTGTCTCTCACTGTTCAAATAAACCTACCTTTAAAAATATAGACTGATCATGTCTTTGTCAGTGGGCAAACTTACAAAATCAGCAGGGAATCAAATACTTTTTTCCTTCACTGTATGTGGAAAGATTTATGTTTCTGTATGGGGCAAGATAAACCCCTTTCATTAGCCAGTTGGCTGAAGTTGCAGAGCTTGACTACATCAAGATAAACCCCTTTCATTAGCCAGTTGGCTGAAGTTGCAGAGCTTGACTACATCAAGATAAACCCCTTTCATTAGCCAGTTGGCTGAAGTTGCAGAGCTTGACTACATCAAGATAAACCCCTTTCATTAGCCAGTTGGCTGAAGTTGCAGAGCTTGACTACATCAGGCACTCTCCTATTTTCACAGAAGGACAATAATCAGTTGTGGAAATTAGACAAAGGCGCCATATTTTGAACATAAACAAAACTGGAAAATGTGAGTTAAATGCACGGATCTCAAGTTTGATTGATGGACAGTTAATTTGCGTCCCAGCTGTAAGTAGAAAACATGCAGATTAAACAGAAATGTATTTCAATTACTGCTTTTCTCATTTTTACAAAAAACGCAAAATTCTGAACATAAACTAAACTGGACAATTATAAGGGGAAAACTTGCATGTGCAATAACATGTGCAATAATACGTTGTTTCATTTAGTGCCTTCAGAAAGTATTCATACCCCTTGACTTATTCCACATTATGTTGTGTTAAATGGATTAAATTGATTTTTTTCTGTCACCCACACACACTACCCCATGATGACAAAGTGAAAACATGTTTTTCGAAATTTTTGTAAATGCATTGAACATGAAATACAGAAATATCTCATTTACGTAAGTATTCACACCCCTGAGTCAATACTTTGTAGAAGCACCTTTGGCAGCGATTACAGCTGTGAGTCTTTCTGGATGAGTCTCTAAGAGTTTTCCACACCTGGATTGTGCAACATTTGCCCATTATTCCTTTCAAAATTCTTCAAGCTCTGTCAAATCGGTTGTTGATCATTGCTAGGCAACCATTTTCAGGACTTGCCATAGATGTTCAAGTAGATATAAGTAAAAACTGTAACTAGGCAACTCAGGAACATTAACTGTCTTATTGGTAAGCAACTCCAGTGTAGATTTGACCTTGTGCTGAAAGGTGAAATTATCTCCCAGTGTCTGGTGGAAAGCAAGACTGAACCAGGTTTTCCTATAGGATTTTGCCTGTGCTTAGCCATATTAACTCTGTAACTGTTTTAAAGTCAACATTGGCCTCATGGTGAAATCCTTGAGCGGTTTCCTTCCTCTCCGTCAACTGAGTTAGGAAGGACGCAGGCCTGTATCTTTGTAGTGACTGGGTGTATTGATACACCATCCAAAGTGTAATTAATAACTTCACCATGCTCAAAGGGATATTCATTGTCTGCAGTTTTTTTTTTTTACCCATCTACAAATAGGTGCCCTTCTTTGCGAGGCATTGGAAAACCTCACTGGACGTTGTGGTTGAATCTGTGTTTGAAATTCACTGCTCGACTGACGGACATTACAGATAATTGTATGTGTGGGGTACAGAGATGAGATAGTCGTTCAAAAATCATGTTAAACACTATTATTGCATTCAACTTTACTTAGGCTTGCCATAACAAATTACGAGCCTAGTTGGTTTAGCCACAGAAAAAGACAGCCATGATTGGCTGAGATAATGAGTGGGCTGGACATGCCGGGAGATGAGTTTCGGATTGGTCTGCCATGTAGCACGCTTCTGTCTATAACATGAGCTGGTCAGTGTGTGTAGGCAATCCTTTCTAACGCTGCTTTTTTTGAAAGATATCACGTAGTAGAACTGCATAATTGTTGCTCTCCACTTTCTGGAGGACCAAGTTTTGAAATCAGTGGAATTAGAGTATGATAGCTAAGGAGATGACCTAGCTAGCTACATTTTCAGAAATTACGCGTTTCTAATTTTGTCAGAAAGTCATTTTCATTTCAAGTCAAAGTGTACTGTTAGCTAGCTAACGTTAGCTGGCTGGCTCGCTAGCTAATGTTACGTGTATGATCTGTGCAGTTATATTATTCATATCGCAGAGCCATTTGCATTGCTAGTTATAGCCTACGGTTAGCTAGCTAACATTGAACCTGGTTAGTTAGCTACCTGCAGATTCATGCAGGGTAGTAATGTTATGAGTTGGGATTA
Source organism: Coregonus lavaretus (assembly GCF_964263955.1). Taxonomy (NCBI): domain Eukaryota; kingdom Metazoa; phylum Chordata; class Actinopteri; order Salmoniformes; family Salmonidae; genus Coregonus; species Coregonus lavaretus. The sequence continues at coordinate 51,630 of NW_028166191.1, read as the reverse complement.
TGGTTCATTGTTTTATGTCTAAACAAAAGACTCCACTGTGCAAGTAACCATTTCAATAAAATTTTCATGATGTCACTGCGACAACTGTCGATAGACGTAGCTGGTAAATTCACTCTGGCTATCTACTCCGATTTCAGAGCACTCTCGTCTGAGTGTGCCAGAGCGCAGAATAACTGATTCATTTACAAACGCTCAACACCTGTTGAATATGGCCGGTGTCAGTAAACGTTGGCAAAAAAGCCTAATTAAATTGTTGCCAACTGTCACGGTTTCGGCCGAGGCTGCTCCTCTTCCTTGTTCGGGCAGGCTTCGGCGGTCGTCGTCTCCGGAGTACTAGCTGCCACCGTTCTATGTTTCATGTTCATTTGGTTTTGTCTGTTCATAACACCTGTCCCTTATTTGTGTCTTAATTGTTTCCCTATTTAGTTTCGTGTGTTTGGGTCAGGTGTTATGCGTGATTGTTTTGTTGTCAGCTGTTGCTCGATATATTTGAGTCTCTCGTATGTGTTACGAGAGTTCGCACTGCGTGCGCTTTTTCTTGTTTTCTCCGCACAGTGTTTTGTGCGTAATCTGTTTGCGCCACCCGGTTGGGTTGACGTTTATGGTCGTGTCAGACTTGACTAAAGTTCTGTTAAAGTCCTCCTGGTTTCCTGCGCTTGATTCCTTCCTCATCTACACACACCATTCTGACAGAATCACGCATCATATCCATGGAATCAGCAGGAGCGACCGCGCCGACAGCCGAGATGGCTGAACGTCTTCGTGGCCAGGAGGACCGCATCAACCAGGTCTGTCATGCCCTGGAGGGGGTGATGAATACACTGCACCGATGGGAGACCAGCGGGGTTCCCACACCTCCACGAACCGAACCAGCCCCATCGGTCAGCCCTCCTGTCTCATCTCCGGAACCTAGTGGGATTCGGCTCTCGCTCCCGAGGGCGTACGACGGCTCCACTGCCGGGTGTCAAGGGTTCCTGCTGCAGGTGGAGCTCTACCTCGCCACCGTACACCCGGCGCCCTCGGGACACGAGAGCGTCTCAGCCCTCATCTCCTGTCTCACCGGCAAGGCGTTGGAGTGGGCCAACGCCGAGTGGAGGAGAATGGACGCCGCTACCACGAACTATGCGGAGTTCTCCCGCCGCTTCCGTGCTGTGTTCGACCATCCACCAGAGGGGAAGGCGGCGGGGGAGCGTCTATTCTACCTCCGACAGGGGATGAGGAGCGCCCAGGACTTTGCCTTGGAGTTTCGGACCCTAGCGGCTGATGCAGGGTGGAATGAGCGGGCCCATATCGACCATTTCCGCTGCAGCCTCCGGGAGGACGTCCAGCGAGAGTTGGCGTGCAGGGACACGTCGTTGACTTTCGACCAGCTTGTCGACATGGCCATCCGGCTGGATACCCTGCTCGCCACCCGTGGACGTTCCGGGAGGGGGTTGCCCATTCCACTCTCCAGCACCTCCGAGCCGAGCCCTATGGAGCTCGGAGGTGCTGGCGCTAGGGAACGGAGGAGGAGGAGCCCGAGGGGACCCGGCCCTTGCACCAACTGTGGTCGTGGAGGGCACACCGCGGCTAGGTGTTGGGGCGGGTCCTCCAGGGAGGTAGAAGGCAGGTCACGCATTGGGGGGTCCACCCAGGTGAGTAGGCGCCCTGCTTACCCAGAGCTTTCTGTCGTGCACCTAACCTTGCCTGTTTGCTTCCCACAGGTTGCACCTCGTTCCCAGCATAAGGCGCTGGTAGATTCAGGCGCAGCTGGGAATTTTATAGATCGCCAGTTCTGTATAGAGTTAGGGATTCCCCTCCTTCCTGTGGATAAGCCTTTCCCCGTCCATGCCCTAGATAGCCGTCCGTTAGGGTCTGGGTTGATTAGGGAGGTCACAGCACCCCTTCAGATGATGGCGCAGGAGGGTCATGAGGAGAGAATTCAGCTCTATCTGATTGACTCTCCTGCGTATCCGGTAGTGCTGGGTCTTCCCTGGTTGATGACTCATGACCCTATTATTAAGTGGCGAGAGAAAGCTCTTAAAGGGTGGTCTGCTCAATGTGAGGGGCGGTGTCTGGGTGTTTCCATAGGGGCGACCTCGGTGGAGAGTCCGAATCTAATGCCAGCACTGCAGATTCCCCCCGAGTATGAGGATTTGGCACTGGCGTTCAGTAAGACTCGGGCGGCGCAGCTGCCTCCTCATAGGCGGGGGGATTGTGCGATAGATCTCCAGTCAGGAGCAGCTCTCCCGCGGAGCCATGTGTATCCCTTGTCTCAAGAGGAGAGAAAGGCTATGGAGACGTACATCTCTGAGTCTCTTAGACAGGGATACATACGGCCCTCCGTTTCACCCGCTTCCTCAAGTTTCTTTTTTGTAAAGAAAAAGGATGGAGGTCTGCGCCCGTGTATTGATTACCGCGGTCTCAATCAGATCACAGTGAAGTACAGCTATCCACTTCCTCTGATTGCGACTATGACGGAGTCACTGCACGGTGCGCAGTTCTTTACAAAATTGGATCTTAGGAGCGCATATAACTTGGTGCGCATTAGAGAGGGCGATGAATGGAAGACAGCGTTTAGCACGACTTCCGGACACTACGAGTATCTAGTCATGCCATATGGGTTGATGAATGCTCCCTCAGTCTTCCAATCCTTCGTCGATGAGATTTTCCGGGACATGCAGGGACAGGGAGTAGTGGTGTACATCGACGACATTCTGGTGTATAGCCCTACCCGTGCTGAGCATGTAGCCCTGGTGCGCCGAGTATTGAGGAGACTGTTGGAGCATGACCTATATGTCAAGGCAGAGAAATGTCTGTTTTTCCAGAAGTCGGTCTCCTTTCTGGGTTACCAGTTGTCTGCGTCAGGGGTGAAGATGGAGGTAGACCGGGTGTCAGCTGTGCGTAATTGGCAGACCCCAACCACTGTGAAGGAGGTGCAACGGTTCTTGGGTTTTGCGAATTATTACCGGAGGTTTATCCGGGGTTTTGGACAGGTGGCAGCTCCCATAACGTCTCTGTTAAAGGGAGGTCCGGTGCGCTTGCGGTGGTCAGCTGAGGCGGACAGGGCTTTTGGGAGACTGAAGGACCTGTTTACCTCGGCGCCGGTGTTGGCGCATCCGGATCCCTCTTTACCGTTCCAAGTAGAGGTGGACGCGTCAGAGGCCGGGATAGGGGCCGTTCTTTCCCAGCGTTCTGGCACTCCACCTAAACTCCGTCCCTGTGCGTTTTACAGTAAGAAGCTCAGTCCGGCGGAGCGGAATTATGACGTAGGAGACAGGGAGCTGTTAGCCGTGGTACAGGCCCTAAAGGTGTGGCGGCATTGGCTCGAGGGGGCTCAACACCCTTTCCTCATTCTAACTGACCATCGTAACCTGGAGTACATCCGGGCAGCTAGGAGATTGAATCCTCGCCAGGCTCGCTGGACTATGTTTCTAGCCCGGTTTGTGTTTAAAATCACATACATCCCTGGGTCCCAGAACGGGAAGGCAGATGCTCTGTCTCGGCGATATGACACAGAGGAGAGGTCAGTTGAGTCCACGCCCATACTACCGGAGTCTTGTCTGGTTGCACCGGTGGTGTGGGAGGTTGATGGTGAGATCGAGCGGGCGTTACGCACCGACCCGAGTCCTCCACAGTGTCCTGTGGGTCGGACGTACGTTCCGCTCGAGGTACGCGATCGCCTCATTTGTTGGGCTCATACGTCCCCCTCCTCTGGCCATCCGGGTATCGGCCGGACAGTGCACTGCCTTAGCACGAAGTACTGGTGGCCAACGTTAGCTAGGGATGTGAGGATTTATGTCTCCTCCTGTTCGGTGTGTGCCCAGTGTAAGGCGCCCAGACATTTGCCCAGGGGTAAGTTACAACCCCTGCCTATTCCACAACGACCCTGGTCCCACCTCTCGGTGGATTTTGTCACCGACCTTCCCCCCTCACAGGGGAATACTACCATCCTGGTCGTTGTGGATCGGTTCTCTAAGGCCTGTCGTCTCCTTCCCATGCCGGGTCTACCCACTGCCCTACAGACCGCAGAGGCTCTGTTCACCCATGTCTTCCGGCATTACGGGGTACCCGAGGATATAGTGTCTGACCGAGGCCCCCAGTTCACCTCTAGAGTGTGGAGAGCATTTATGGAACGGTTGGGGGTTTCGGTAAGCCTTACCTCGGGTTACCACCCGGAGAGTAATGGGCAGGTTGAACGGGTCAACCAGGATGTGGGCAGGTTTCTGAGGTCATACTGTCAGGGCCGGCCGGAGGAGTGGGCGAGATATGTGCCCTGGGCCGAGATGGCACAGAACTCTCTTCGCCACTCCTCCACCCAACTAACCCCTTTTCAGTGTGTATTAGGGTACCAGCCGGTTCTGGCACCATGGCATGAGAGCCAGATCGAGGCCCCCGCTGTGGATGAGTGGGTGCGGCGCTCGGAGGAGACGTGGGACGCTGCACACGTCCATCTGCAGCGTGCCATACGTCGACAGAAGACGAGCGCCGACCTACACCGCAGTGAGGGGCCAGTATACACACCTGGAGATCGAGTCTGGCTCTCAACCAGAAACCTGCCCCTCCGCCTGCCCTGCCGGAAGCTGGGTCGGCGGTTTGTGGGGCCATTTAAAGTCCTGAGGAGATTGAACGAGGTGAGTTATAGGTTAGAACTACCTGTTGATTACAAAAATATTAACCCCTCGTTCCATGTGTCTCTCCTCAGGCCGGTGGTAGCTGGTCCACTCCAGGACTTTGAGATTGAGGAGACTCCTCCGCCCCCGTTGGACATCGAGGGGGCTCCGGCGTACACCGTGAGGTCCATCCTGGATTCTAGACGCCGGATGGGGGGTCTTCAATATCTCGTGGAGTGGGAGGGGTACGGTCCGGAGGAGCGGTGCTGGGTGCCAAGGAGGGACGTATTGGACCAGTCCCTACTGACCGATTTCCATCGGGGTCATCCTGCGCGCCCTGCTCCGCGTCGTCCGGGTCGTCCCCGAGCTCCGGGTCGGCGCACGGCTGGAGCCGCGCGTCAAGGGGGGGGTACTGTCACGGTTTCGGCCGAGGCTGCTCCTCTTCCTTGTTCGGGCAGGCTTCGGCGGTCGTCGTCTCCGGAGTACTAGCTGCCACCGTTCTATGTTTCATGTTCATTTGGTTTTGTCTGTTCATAACACCTGTCCCTTATTTGTGTCTTAATTGTTTCCCTATTTAGTTTCGTGTGTTTGGGTCAGGTGTTATGCGTGATTGTTTTGTTGTCAGCTGTTGCTCGATATATTTGAGTCTCTCGTATGTGTTACGAGAGTTCGCACTGCGTGCGCTTTTTCTTGTTTTCTCGGCACAGTGTTTTGTGCGTAATCTGTTTGCGCCACCCGGTTGGGTTGACGTTTATGGTCGTGTCAGACTTGACTAAAGTTCTGTTAAAGTCCTCCTGGTTTCCTGCGCTTGATTCCTTCCTCATCTACACACACCACTCTGACACCAGCAGCACAGTTGCAGTCACCAACCATCTGGATAACATAAAAACAGCATAATCAGCTCTGCTAGCGTGAGTAAAATGGTCAGAGTGAGCTGTTCTCTCATTTGTGTCTGGAAGTAGCTAGCAAGCTAGCCAACATTAGCCAGTTAGCTTGGGTGCTTGACTGCTGTTGTTAGGTCAGAATGCTCGGATCAACCCTACTCTCCGGCCAGAGCGTCCAATGTGCGCTCTGAACGCTCCGATAGCGAAACGCTCTGAATTTACGAACGGACAATCTGACAACGCTCTGAGTTTTCAAACGCCCAGAGCACACTCTAAGCACACACTGGCACACCAGATTGAATACGAACACACCCGTAGTATAAACCAGCCTTTAGTCTTGAAATCTTCGGTTGTTTAGTACATGGCCTCACATCTGAATCCTTAAAAGAGATGGGTGGGGCTAAGGCTTAAGGGTGTGAACGATGCTTAATGGGTGTAGACAAAGAAGAGCTCTCCAGTAGGTACCAAAACATTCAAAGGCCATTTTCTCAAAAGTGAGGATACAAGTTTACCAACTTTCAAAGCAGAATTACTTTCCCATTGTTCCTCAACTGTAGTGTATGATATACCATTTTCTAGCTCCGAGTCTCTACTTTTATCCAATGTAAAAAACAAAATTTCAAATGTTGCTACATAAGACCGAATCGAGCCGGTCGGTCACATTTCAGCTTTTCATTTTTAAATAATTTGTAAAAATGTCAATGACATTATGGTGTATTGTGTGTAGGCCAGTGACAGAAAATCTCAATTTGATCCATTTTAAATTCAGGCTGTAACAACAAAATGTGGAAAATGTCAAGGGGTGTGAAAACATTCTGGAGGCACTGTATAGCCAAAGTGTGCACAGATGAAAGAGAGATGTATTTTCACACAAACCACTGCTTATCCAGAGAGACTATAGCTCTGCAGTCTGCAATATGTATGTTTAGAAATACTGTATGTTTTAATCAAGTACTGTATTATTCAAAGCACACAGACAGAGACCAATGTTTACATGCTGCAGTGTTTGTATGGAGTAGATTCCAGCAGACCATACTAGCTTTACATCTGTCCTGTTTGCACACACACACATACACACATACACGCACGCACGCACACACGCACGCACGCACACACGCACGCACGCACGCACGCACGCACGCACACACACACACACACACACACACACCAATAGAGAGAGACTGCTGGAGAGAGAAAGAGAAAGAGAGAGAAAGAGAGAGAGAGAGCATGAAAGCGCACACCCCCAGCCCTCCTCCAACCCCCAGCCCTCCTCCAACCCCCAGCAATCCCACTTGTATTGTTTACCTGTTGTCCCTGGCTCAGGGAGAATTCCTCCCTCTCAGATGAAACTGCAGGCTGAGTTTTCAGGATCATTTTGCAGCCAAAGACTGTTTGTTTTTGGGGATGGGGTGTCTTTGTCTGGATGGTAGCTGACATCATAAAAGCTGGGGAAGACTGACAAGAAGCCCACTGTTCCTCTCTGCCCTAAGTTAATTGCATCTCTCTCTCTCTCTCTCTCTCTCTCTCTCTCTTCTCTCTCTCTCTCGCTCTCTTTCACTCTCTATCTATCTCCCTCCCTCTCTCTCTCTATCTCTCTCTCTCTCTCTTTCACACACTCTCTCTCTCTCTCTCTCTCTCTCTCTCTCTCTCTCTCTCTCTCTCTCTCTCTCTCTCTCTCTCTCTCTCTCTCTCTCCTCTCTCTCTCTCTCTCTTTCACTCTCTCTCTCTCTTTCTCTCTCTGTATCTCTCTCTCTATCTCTGTCTCCTCTCTCTCTCTCTCTCTCTCTCTCTCTCTCTCTCTCTCTCTCTCTCTCTCTCTCTCTGTCTCTGTCTCTGTCTCTGTCTCTCTCTCTCTCTCTCTCTCTCTCTCTCTCTCTCTCTCTCTCTCTCTCTCTTTCACTCTATCTCTGTCGCTCGATTTGTCTTTCTTTCAGTCGCTCGGTCTCTCATTCTCGCTTGATCTGTCTTTCTCTCTCTCTCTCACTCTCTCCACATCATCTGTTCTTGGTAAAAAGCCCCTCATGTGGCATCCTTTCTGGACTGAAGTTTGGAAAAGTTTATCTTAATCTCCCCATAAACATAAAGCATAAACTCATACTTATAAAGTTAACTTCTCTGATTTAGGATAAATAATTAATAATACTTAGTCAAAATGGAGAGTAACAGTTATGAAAACTGAACCTCAAGATGTGGATATTTTTATATTTTGCATTTTACAGTACATCGTGTTTATCAGACTGTGGTATCTTCATTTGAAGTGATTAAACTTACCATAATTTACAATATTCACAGTCAACATGCAGGCTAACAGAACCAGCAATGCAATACTGAACCCAAGAAGATCATGAAGGAATTATATTTTCATATTTTGCATCATGTTTATAAGTCTGTGGTGTCTTAATTTGATGATACTTATACCTAATTGGCATAATTTTCAAGTAAAAATGTAGTCGGTCATGAAAACTTGAGAACATATAAAGGAATTATATTTTTTTCAATTTTGCATGGTGTTTAAAGGTCTGTGGTTATGGGTTGAGGATGGTACTGCATTACAACAATGTCTCCATTAGCCGGTCTCTTTAGCCAGTTAGCTAACCGCCCGGGTTAAATCATCTCTCGCCACAGCACAGCCAGATACATTTCTCTCTCTGAGGTTTGGACCGGTTCCGTCTACTGCTATTTTCCACTAGATGGATAAAGTGTTTTGCTTTTTAAGGTTGAACACCACGGTCGTATTTTAGGTTAATTAAGGAAGCCAGTATGTTTTGGTCTTTCAGTTAAAGGGCCCAGTGCATTCAAAACTTTGATTTTCCTGTGTTTTTTTTAAATACATATATTTCCACACTATGAGGTTGGAATATTACTGTGAAATTGTGAAAATGATGATAATGCCCTTTTTAGTGTACGAGCTGTTAGAAAAGACTGCCTGAAATATTAGCTTGTTTTGGTAGGATGGAGTTTTGGCCTGCCTGGTGACATCACTAGTTTTCAGTTTCCCCCTCCCCACTCAGACCAGTCCCTAGCAAACTTATTGCTTCAGAAATTGCTCATTGCTAAGAAGCTATTTTTGCGTTGGCTGCATTGGACATTTAAGGCCAGGACTTTGTTAGAATGGGCAGGTTATGGTTAGAGTGGTCCATGACTGGGTGGTTTTCTCCTCTCCCAGCTGTACAACTGTGGCCCCTGGTAGTGAATCCATTGTGTTTCCTGGCCCTGGGAGGGAGGTATTGATCCCTGGGAGGGAGGTATTGATCCCTGGGAGGGAGGTATTGATCCCTAGGAGGGAGGTATTAATCCCTGGGATGGTGGTATTGATCCCTGGGAGGGAGGTATTGATCCCTGGGAGGGAGGTATTAATCCCTGGGATGGTGGTATTGATCCCTGGGAGGGAGGTATTGATCCCTGGGAGGGAGGTATTGATCCCTTGGAGGGAGGTATTGATCCCTGGGAGGGAGGTATTGATCCCTGGGAGGGAGGTATTAATCCCTGGGAGGGAGGTATTGATCCCTGGGAGGGAGGTATTGATCCCTGGGAGGGAGGTATTAATCCCTGGGAGGGAGGTATTGATCCCTGGGAGGGAGGTATTAATCCCTGGGAGGGAGGTATTGATCCCTGGGAGGGAGGTATTGATCCCTGGGAGGGAGGTATTAATCCCTGGGATGGTGGTATTGATCCCTGGGAGGGAGGTATTGATCCCTGGGAGGGAGGTATTGATCCCTGGGAGGGAGGTATTGATCCCTGGGATGGTGGTATTGATCCCTGGGAGGGAGGTATTGATCCCTGGGAGGGAGGTATTGATCCCTGGGAGGGAGGTATTGATCCCTGGGAGGGAGGTATTGATCCCTGGGATGGTGGTATTGATCCCTGGGATGGTGGTATTGATCCCTGGGAGGGAGGTATTGATCCCTGGGAGGGAGGTATTGATCCCTGGGAGGGAGGTATTGATCCCTGGGATGGTGGTATTGATCCCTGGGAGGGAGGTATTGATCCCTGGGAGGGTGGTATTGATCCCTGGGAGTGAGGTATTGATCCCTGGGAGGGCGGTATTGATCCCTGGGAGGGTGGTGTTGATCCTTGGGAGGGAGGTATTGATCCCTGGGAGGGTGGTATTGATCCCTGGGAGGGTGGTGTTGATCCTTGGGAGGGAGATATTGATCCCTGGGAGGGTGGTATTGATCCCTGGGAGGGAGGTATTGATCCCTGGGAGGGCGGTATTGATCCCTGGGAGGGTGGTGTTGATCCTTGGGAGGGAGGTATTGATCCCTGGGAGGGAGGTATTGATCCCTGGGAGGGTGGTGTTGATCCTTGGGAGGGAGATATTGATCCCTGGGAGGGTGGTATTGATCCCTGGGATGGTGGTATTGATCCCTGGGAGGGAGGTATTTGTATTTGTATTTATTATGGATCCCCATTTAGCTGCTGCCAAGGCAGCAGCTACTCTTCCTGGGGTCCAGCAAAATTAAGGCAGTTATACAATTTAAAAAACATTACAATACATTCATTACAGAATTCACAACACACTAAGTGTGTGCCCTCAGGCCCCTACTCCACTACCACATATCTACAACACAAAATCCATGTTTACGTGTGTGTATGTTATTGTGTGTGTGTATGCATGTGTCTGTGTCTATGTTTGTGTTGCTTCACAGTCCCCGCTGTTCCATAAAGTGTATTTGTATCTTTTTTTAAATCTGATTTTACTGCTTGCATCAGTTACCTGATGTGGAATAGAGTTCCATGTAATCATGGATCTATGTAGCACTGTGCGCCTCCCATAGTCTGTTCTTGACTTGGGGACTGTGAAGAGACCTCTGGTGGCATGTCTTGTGGGGTATGCATGGGTGTCTGAGCTGTGCGCTAGTTGTTTAAACAGACAGCTCGGTGCTTTCAACATGTCAACACCTCTCACAAATACATTTACATTTTAGTCATTTAGCAGACGCTCTTATCCAGAGCGACTTACATATGCGACTTACACATCCAGAGCGACTTACACATCCAGAGTGAATACATATTTTTTTTTTTTATACTGGCCCCCCGTGGGAATCAAACCCACAACCCTGCCGTTGCAAACGCCATGCTCTATCAACTGAGCTACATCCCTGCCGGCCATTCCCTCCCCTACCCTGGACGACGCTGGGCCAATTGTGCGCCGCCCATGAGTCTCCCGGTCGCAGCCGGCTGCGACAGAGCCTGGATGCGAACCAGGATCTCTAGTGGCACAGTTAGCACTGCGGTGCAGTGCCTTAGACCACTGCACCACTCAGGAGACAAGTAGTGATGAATTCAATCTCTCCTCTACTTTGAGCCAGGAGAGATTGACATGCATATTATTAATGTTTGCTCTCTGTGTACATCCAAGGGCCAGCCGTGCTGCCCTGTTCTGAGCAAATTGCAATTTTCCTAAGTCCCTCTTTGTGGCACCTGACCACACGACTGAATATTAGTCCAGGTGCGACAAAACTAGGGCCTGTAGGACCTGCCTTGTTGATAGTGCTGTTAAGAATACAGAGCAGCGCTTTGTTATGGACAGACTTCTCCCCATCTTAGCTACTGTTGTATCAATATGTTTTGACCATGACAGTTTACAATCCAGGGTTTGTCACGGTTCAGACAGACGACCAGAGGACCACAATTGCGTCACACCAGAAAGTTTATTAAAACTTAAGGGAAAAGGGAAGTAGGGAGTGAATGAAGGCTCCAGGGGTAACAGGGATCCCGTCCAATGTGCTGGGTCTGTGCCCCCCCCAGTGGCAGCGATGCGTCCTATGAAGCCGGTGGTGGGTGGTCCAGAAGTCCTGGGAGGGGGAGACACAGACACAACAGGGCGGAATGAAACAAGGCAGCAGTACAGTTCAAGGGAAATCCAAAATACGTAGTAGCAAGGCAGAAGGCTGGTCAGAGTTACCGGGATGAAGAGTAGTCAGGAGTCGTTATGGCAGAAGCAGGTCTGGATCTCCTGGGGCAGAAGAGTATCCAAAAATCAGGCAGGTCCGGGGTCACAAAACCAGGGTGAGCCAGAAGCGCGAGCAAACAGGTTCCGGGTGTGAGCTTTGCAGACGATCTGACACCGGAGAGCTGAAAGACAGGGCCTTAAATACTGGGAGAGGTAGTGGGTAATGCAGCGCAGCTGGCAGAGTAATTAGAGCAGAGCAGAGCAGGGACAGGTGGAGCTAGTTAGGCTGAGTAGAGAGAGTGGTGAGCAGAGTGGAAGAAAATTAAGGTGGTAACCCGGTGGAGTGAGAGGCTCATGACAGAACCCCCCCCCCAAGGGACGGCCCCAGAAGTCCCAAGAGCAACACCACGCCGGGCGGGAGGAGGGGAGCCGGAGGAGGGCTAGAACTCCTCCGAACGGTCCGAGTGAACGTCCTCATCCTCGGAGGAAGCCGGAGGGCCGTGGTCGGGAGATGGGACAGGTCCCGAGACAGGATCAGGCACAGGACAGGAAGCCGAGCGGGCAGGACGGTTAGGGACCCCTCTGGGGCGGCCCCTACGGATTGCAGGTTGATCAGGATGCCGTTGGTGGAAAGCGGTGATGAGAGTCCTATCCACAATCCGACTAGCTGGCACCCAGGTCCTTTCCTCAGGTCCATAGCCCTCCCAGTCAATGAGGTACTGGAGACCCCTACCCCTCCGTCTGGACCGAAGCAGGCGGCGGACGGTGTAAACCAGACCCCCATCGACGAGCCGTGGAGGAGGAGGACAAGGCGCAGCAGGGACCAGCGGACTCTCATGGATGGGCTTAATCTTAGACACATGGAAAGTGGGGTGCACCCTCAGGGAATTAGGCAGTTGGAGCCGGACAGCAGTTGGGCTAATCACTCTTATGATAGGGAATGGGCCAATGAACCGAGGTGCCAGCTTCTGCGACTCCACCCTGAGTGGCAGGTTCTTCGATGACAACCACACCCTTTGACCAACATGGTAGGTGGGAGCAGGAATTCTCCGACGGTTGGCCCCGGTAGTGTAGCTGGCAACGGATCTGAGGAGTGTGGCTCGGGCTTGTGACCAGGTGCGGCGACATCGACGGGCAAAAGCAAGTGCAGATGGGCAAGTAACCTCCTCTTCCTGGCTGGCAAATAGAGGAGGCTGGTATCCATAAACACATTGGAAAGGGGACATACCGATGGCAGAGCAGGTCAGAGAATTGTGTGCGTACTCCACCCATGTCAATTGCTGCGACCAGGAGTGGGGGTTGCGTGAAGTCATGCATCGCAGTGCCTTCTCGAGCTCCTGATTAGCCCGCTCTGACTGCCCATTGGATTGGGGATGGAACCCGGAAGTCAGACTGACTGTGGCTCCCAGCAGGTGACAGAACTCCTTCCAAAAAGCGGAGGAGAATTGTGGACCACGGTCAGAAACTACATCCTTTGGCAGTCCGTGGATCCGGAAGACGTGTTCCAGGACCACCTGGGCGGTCTCCTTGGCGGTTGGGAGCTTGGGGAGGGGAATGAAGTGTGCCATCTTGCTGAAACGGTCAACTATGGTGAGAATGACGGTCATGCCACTTGAAGGGGGCAGCCCCGTGACAAAGTCAAGGGCGATGTGAGACCAGGGACGTCTGGGCACAGGCAGGGGCTGCAGCAATCCGGCTGGGGGCTGGCAGGACGACTTGTGTTGGTTGCAGATGGGGCAGGCTTGGACGAATTCCCGTACATCCTTTCTCAGAGAGGGCCACCAGAACCTCTGGGCGAGCAGGTTGTAAGTGCGGGTGGAGCCAGGGTGACAAGCTAGGCGGGAGTCATGTCCCCACTGAACGACCTGGGACCTCAGGTCTTCGGGGACAAAAAGGCGGTCAGCTGGGCAAGTGCTGGGACCTGGCTGGTTACGGAGAGCCTCCAGCACCTGTTCCTCAACCGCCCAGGTCAGAGCTGCAACGATGCAGGGACTTGGCAGAATCGACACAGGGTCCTTGGAGGGGGTGTCATCCTTCTGGAATTGACGGGAGAGGGCGTCTGGCTTGGTGTTGCGTGATCCAGGCCGGTATGACAGAGTGAAATTAAACCTGGTGAAGAACAGGGCCCAGCGGGACTGCCTGGAGTTCAACCGTTTGGCCGTGCGGATGTACTCCAAGTTCTTATGATCGGTCCAAACGAGAAATGGAATGGTGGACCCCTCCAGCCAGTGACGCCACTCCTCCAAGGCAAGCTTCACAGCCAGCAGCTCACGGTTCCCTATGTCGTAATTGCACTCAGAGGGGGACAACCGACGTGAGAAAAAGGCACAGGGATGGAGCTTCCTATCCTCCGCAGCCCACTGAGAAATCACAGCACCAACTCCCACATCCGAGGCGTCCACCTCCACAATGAATTGCCGGTCCACATCAGGCATCTGGAGGATGGGAGCGGAGGTGAACCTCACCTTGAGGGTACTGAAGGCTTTGTCGGCTGCTGGGGTCCAGGTGAAGGGTTGCTTGGTGCTGGTTAGAGCAGTGAGAGGGGCAGCAACGGTACTGTAGTTCCGGATAAACTTTCTATAGAAGTTAGCAAACCCCAGAAACTGTTGCAGCTTCTTTCTGTTCTCCGGAACTGGCCATGAAGTGACTGCTGATACTTTGGCAGGATCCATTTGGATACTTCCCTCTGCCACTATGTACCCCAGGAAGGCCACTGTCTTGACGTGAAACTCACATTTCTCTGCCTTGGCGTAGAGGGAATTCTCCAGAAGACGATGAAGGACTTGCTGGACATGGCGGGTGTGTTCAGACAGGTTTCTGGAGTAGATTAAGATGTCATCCAGGTAAACGAAGACAAACTTGTTTAACATGTCCCGCAGTACATCATTCACTAGAGCCTGGAACACAGCAGGAGCATTGGTGAGGCCAAAAGGCATAACCAGATACTCGTAGTGGCCTGTTGGTGTATTGAATGCGGTTTTCCATTCATCTCCCTCCCGGATCCGCACTAGGTGGTAAGCGTTTCTGAGATCCAACTTGGTAAAAACAGTGGCTCCCTGGAGCAACTCAAAAGCAGAGGTGAGCAGAGGCAGAGGGTAACGGTTCTTCACTGTGATGTCGTTGAGTCCCCTGTAGTCGATGCAGGGGCGAAGAGATCCGTCCTTCTTCCCCACAAAGAAGAAGCCAGCACCAGCAGGAGATGAAGATGAACGGATTAATCCTGCGGACAGAGAGCCATTGATGTAGTCCTCCATGGACTTTCTTTCAGGAGCAGACAACGAATAAAGACGACCCTTTGGAGGGGCTGTTCCAGGGAGGAGGTCGATGGCACAGTCGTACGGTCGGTGAGGGGGCAGAGATGTGGCTCTTGCTTTGTTAAACACCTCTCTGAGACCATGGTAGCATTCTGGGACATTGGAGAGGTCAGGAGCGGAGTTAGTAGGTACTGGCCGAGGGGGTAGTGCGGCAGCAAGCAGGCAGGTTCGGTGGCAGTCCTCTCCCCACTCCCTGATCACCCCGGTCACCCAGTCGAGCTGAGGGTTGTGCCGGCGGAGCCATGGGTAACCCAGGATGAGGGGTTGGCCTGGAGAGGGGAGCAGGTGAAACTGGATAGTTTCTTGATGGTTTCCGGACAGACCCATCGAGACCGGGGCCGTGACATGAGTGACCGATCCGAGTAAGTGTCCGTCCAGTGCCCGGGCAGGAATAGGAGGTGTCAAACGGAGGTTCTCCAGTCCCAGTTGGCGTGCCAGCTTGATGTCCATTATGTTGGCTTCGGCGCCAGAATCCACCAGAGCAGCCAGGGTGTGAGTTGAGTCAGAGAGGCGGAGGTGAACTTGCAGCAGGGGTTTGCGGTCGGAGGACTGGATGGTCATTGAACTCAACCGGACTCCCCCTATGCCCGGTGAGCTTCGACCCTTTAAAGGGCAGGTTACCACACGATGTCCATCACCTCCACAATAGAGGCAGAGGTTTGAGGTGAAGCGGCGCTGGCGCTCTGCAGGAGTGAGAGAGGCTCGCCCAATCTCCCTAGGCTCAGACTGATCAAGCTGACCTGGGTGAGTGGTAGTAGATGACAGGAGCCCAGTCGGATCTCTCCGAATGCCGGTAGTAGGTGGACCTTGGCGCCCCCTCTCACGACGACGGGTCTGTATCCTTCTGTCGATCCTGACAGTCAGTGCGATGGCTTCATCAAGAGTGGAAGGCAGTTCATGGGAGACCAACTCGTCCTTGATATAGTCAGCCAAACTATGGAAGAACGCGTCCACCAACGATGGTGTGTTCCAAGAACTTCGTCTAGCCAGGGTTCGGAAGTCGATGGAATGGTCTGCGACTGTACGTCTGCCTTGTCGAATACTGAACAGTTCACGAGACGCCTCTGCGGTTGGTGAATCCAGGTCAAACACCTTCAGCATCTCCTCAGCAAACAGGTCGAAGGTTGCACATGCGGGGGTTTGACGTTCGAACTCTGCTGTTCCCCAGAGTCGAGCTCGGCCCGTCAGGTGAGTGATGGCATACCCAACTTTAGCCCCCTCCGTGGCGAAGGTCCTTGGCTGCAAGGAGAACTGAAGTCGGCAGCTAGTCAGGAATGGCCGGACCTGGGTTGAATCGCCGTTGAACCGCTCGGGGTTTCCAATCTTGGGTTCCGGAGCAGCGGCTGCAATGACCGGGGCAGGTAACTCGGGGGCAGGGCTGGTGGGCAGACTGGCTGGGGTAAGGTTGGTGAGGAGTTGAATGATCATGGCGAGTTGTTGTTGCTGTTGCTGGAACTGCTGCTCATGCTCATCGGTTTCCATGTCGGGGAAAGTGTGCGCTGAGTCCATAATGGTCAGATCGTACTGTCACGGTTCAGACAGACGACCAGAGGACCACAATTGCGTCACACCAGAAAGTTTATTAAAACTTAAGGGAAAAGGGAAGTAGGGAGTGAATGAAGGCTCCAGGGGTAACAGGGATCCCGTCCAATGTGCTGGGTCTGTGCCCCCCCCAGTGGCAGCGATGCGTCCTATGAAGCCGGTGGTGGGTGGTCCAGAAGTCCTGGGAGGGGGAGACACAGACACAACAGGGCGGAATGAAACAAGGCAGCAGTACAGTTCAAGGGAAATCCAAAATACGTAGTAGCAAGGCAGAAGGCTGGTCAGAGTTACCGGGATGAAGAGTAGTCAGGAGTCGTTATGGCAGAAGCAGGTCTGGATCTCCTGGGGCAGAAGAGTATCCAAAAATCAGGCAGGTCCGGGGTCACAAAACCAGGGTGAGCCAGAAGCGCGAGCAAACAGGTTCCGGGTGTGAGCTTTGCAGACGATCTGACACCGGAGAGCTGAAAGACAGGGCCTTAAATACTGGGAGAGGTAGTGGGTAATGCAGCGCAGCTGGCAGAGTAATTAGAGCAGAGCAGAGCAGGGACAGGTGGAGCTAGTTAGGCTGAGTAGAGAGAGTGGTGAGCAGAGTGGAAGAAAATTAAGGTGGTAACCCGGTGGAGTGAGAGGCTCATGACAGGGTTACTCCAAGCAGTTTAGTCACCTCAACTTGCTCAATTTCCACATTATTTATTAAAAGATTTAGTTGAGGTTTAGGGTTTAGTGAATGATTTTTCCCAAATACAATGCTTTTAGTTTTTGAAATATTTAGGACTAACTTATTCCTTGCCACCCATTCTGAAACTAACTGCAGCTCTTTGTTAAGTGTTGCAGTCATTTCAGTCGCTGTAGTAGCTGACGTGTATAGTGTTGAGTCATCCGCATACATAGACACTCTGGCTTTACTCAAAGCCTGTGGCATGTCGATAGTAAAGATTGAAAAAAGTAAGGGGCCTAGACAGCTGCCCTGGGGAATTCCTGATTCTACCTGGATTATGTTGGAGAGGCTTCCATTAAAGAACACCCTCTGTGTTCTATTAGACAGGTAGCTCTTTATCCTCAATATATTAGGGGGTGTAAAGCCATAACACATACGTTTTTCCAGCAGCAGACTATGATCGTTAATGTCAAAAGCCGCACTGAAGTCTAACAAAACAGCCCCCACACTCTTTTTATCATCAATTCCTCTCAGCCAATCATCAGTCATTTGTGAAAGTGCTGTCCTTGTTGAATGTCCTTCCCTATAAGCGTACTAAAAGTCTGTTGTCAATTTGTTTACTGTAAAATAGCATTGTATCTGGTTAAACACCATTTCCCCCAAAACTTTACTAAGGGTTGGTAACAGGCTGATTGGTCTGCTATTTGAGCCAGTAAAGGTGGCTTTACTATTCTTAGATAGCGGAATGACTTTTGCTTCCCTCCAAGCCTATTGATTCCTGGGAGGGTGGTTTTGATCACTGGGAAGGAGGTATTGATCCTTGGGAGGGAGGTATTGATCCCTGGGAGGGAGGTATTGATCCCTGGGAGGGTGGTGTTGATCCTTGGGAGGGAGATATTGATCCCTGGGAGGGTGGTATTGATCCCTGGGATGGTGGTATTGATCCCTGGGAGGGAGGTATTTGTATTTGTATTTATTATGGATCCCCATTAGCTGCTGCCAAGGCAGCAGCTACTCTTCCTGGGGTCCAGCAAAATTAAGGCAGTTATACAATTTAAAAAACATTACAATACATTCATTACAGAATTCACAACACACTAAGTGTGTGCCCTCAGGCCCCTACTCCACTACCACATATCTACAACACAAAATCCATGTTTACGTGTGTGTATGTTATTGTGTGTGTATGCATGTGTCTGTGTCTATGTTTGTGTTGCTTCACAGTCCCCGCTGTTCCATAAAGTGTATTTGTATCTTTTTTTAAATCTGATTTTACTGCTTGCATCAGTTACCTGATGTGGAATAGAGTTCCATGTAATCATGGATCTATGTAGCACTGTGCGCCTCCCATAGTCTGTTCTTGACTTGGGGACTGTGAAGAGACCTCTGGTGGCATGTCTTGTGGGGTATGCATGGGTGTCTGAGCTGTGTGCTAGTTGTTTAAACAGACAGCTCGGTGCTTTCAACATGTCAACACCTCTCACAAATACATTTACATTTTAGTCATTTAGCAGACGCTCTTATCCAGAGCGACTTACAGTTAGTGAATACATATATATTTTTTTTTATACTGGCCCCCCGTGGGAATCAAACCCACAACCCTGCCGTTGCAAACGCCGTGCTCTATCAACTGAGCTACATCCCTGCCGGCCATTCCCTCCCCTACCCTGGACGACGCTGGGCCAATTGTGCGCCGCCCATGAGTCTCCCGGTCGCAGCCGGCTGCGACAGAGCCTGGATGCGAACCAGGATCTCTAGTGGCACAGTTAGCACTGCGGTGCAGTGCCTTAGACCACTGCACCACTCAGGAGACAAGTAGTGATGAAGTCAATCTCTCCTCTACTTTGAGCCAGGAGAGATTGACATGCATATTATTAATGTTTGCTCTCTGTGTACATCCAAGGGCCAGCCGTGCTGCCCTGTTCTGAGCAAATTGCAATTTTCCTAAGTCCCTCTTTGTGGCACCTGACCACACGACTGAACAGTAGTCCAGGTGCGACAAAACTAGGGCCTGTAGGACCTGCCTTGTTGATAGTGCTGTTAAGAATACAGAGCAGCGCTTTGTTATGGACAGACTTCTCCCCATCTTAGCTACTGTTGTATCAATATGTTTTGACCATGACAGTTTACAATCCAGGGTTACTCCAAGCAGTTTAGTCACCTCAACTTGCTCAATTTCCACATTATTTATTACAATATTTAGTTGAGGTTTAGGGTTTAGTGAATGATTTGTCCCAAATACAATGCTTTTAGTTTTTGAAATATTTAGGACTAACTTATTCCTTGCCACCCATTCTGAAACTAACTGCAGCTCTTTGTTAAGTGTTGCAGTCATTTCAGTCGCTGTAGTAGCTGACGTGTATAGTGTTGAGTCATCCGCATACATAGACACTCTGGCTTTACTCAAAGCCTGTGGCATGTCGATAGTAAAGATTGAAAAAAGTAAGGGGCCTAGACAGCTGCCCTGGGGAATTCCTGATTCTACCTGGATTATGTTGGAGAGGCTTCCATTAAAGAACACCCTCTGTGTTCTATTAGACAGGTAGCTCTTTATCCTCAATATATTAGGGGGTGTAAAGCCATAACACATACGTTTTTCCAGCAGCAGACTATGATCGTTAATGTCAAAAGCCGCACTGAAGTCTAACAAAACAGCCCCCACACTCTTTTTATCATCAATTCCTCTCAGCCAATCATCAGTCATTTGTGAAAGTGCTGTCCTTGTTGAATGTCCTTCCCTATAAGCGTGCTGAAAGTCTGTTGTCAATTTGTTTACTGTAAAATAGCATTGTATCTGGTTAAACACCATTTCCCCCAAAACTTTACTAAGGGTTGGTAACAGGCTGATTGGTCTGCTATTTGAGCCAGTAAAGGTGGCTTTACTATTCTTAGATAGCGGAATGACTTTTGCTTCCCTCCAAGCCTATTGATTCCTGGGAGGGTGGTTTTGATCACTGGGAAGGAGGTATTGATCCCTGGGAGGGTGGCATTGATCCCTGGGAGGGAGATATTGATCCCTGGGAGTTATTGGCCCTTGGGAGGGTGGTATTGGCCCTTGGGAGGGTGGTATTGGCCCTTGGGAGGTATTAGCCCCTGGGAGGGTGGTATTGGCCCTTGGGAGGGTGGTATTGGCCCTTGGGAGGGTGGTATTGGCCCTTGGGAGGTATTAGCCCTTGGGAGGGTGGTATTGGCCCTTGGGAGGGTGGTATTGGCCCTTGGGAGGTATTAGCCCTTGGGAGGGTGGTATTGGCCCTTGGGAGGGTGGTATTGGCCCTTGGGAGGTATTAGCCCTTGGGAGTGTGGTATTGGCCCTTGGGAGGGTGGTATTGGCCCTTGGGAGGGTGGTATTGGCCCATGGGAGGGTGGTATTGGCCCTTGGGAGGATGCTATTGGCCCTTGGGAGGGTGGTATTGGCCCTTGGGAGGATGCTATTGGCCCTTGAGCGGGTGGTATAGGCCCTTGGGAGGTATTGGCCCCTGGGAGTCTGGCAGTGATCCATTGCCAGCCATACATTTATTTTTTCTGAATTGAGGAACAATGAACTGTTGTCTGTGTCCTTTGCTCTGTGAAGTCACTGTGTAGTTAATATCGTTGTGGCTCCAACAGTATGTGTTGTTATGAGAACTCTTGCCTTTTGGAATCATCGAAAGGTTCAGGGTAGAATCATCTACATTCTAGAGTCATGGATTCTCCCTTCTGGATTCTCTCTCCCTAATCTGGTCCTATATAAACCTCCATGTGTGGAGTTACAATCGGAGACCCATCGTTTTTATAGTCTACAATGTGACAAACAGTGTTCATTAGAATAGTTTAAGAAAGAAAATGTTTACGTGAGCTCTGAGCACATGTAGTTCAAATGGGAAGTGCGTTAATGACTTTACGGCTCAATAATGACTGCGCCCCAAATGGCACCCTATTCCCTATATAGTGCACTACTTTAGACCAGAGCCCATGGGATCAAAAGTAGTGCACTATGTAGGGAATATGGTGCCATTTGGGACTCTTGCAATGTCTCCATCTATCTACACTACAAAGAGACAGGAGGGTTATGAGGGTTATAAAAGAGGTCAGGAAAATGGACCTGGCTCAGTAGATTGAGTGAGATGACCTGACAAAGTATCACACCGTAATAAATCTTTCCCTGCTCTTACCCTGTGTGTGTGTGTGTGTGTGTGTGTGTGTGTGTGTGTGTGTGTGTGTGTGTGTGTGTGTGTGTGTGTGTGTGTGTGTGTGTGTGTGTGTGCGTGTGTGCGTGTGTGCGTGCGCGTGTGTGTGTCTTGAAATATTGGCTTTTCACAAGGTTGTGGCTATGGAACCTCTGAGGCACTAAAGTGATTCAGAACAGAAGAGTAGACAATGTTAACATTTACATTTATTGTTGGCCCCTGTATAACGGCTCTTACTTTATAACGGCTCTTTCTGTATAACGACTTTCTTTATAACGACTTTTTGTATAACGACTTTCTTTATAACGACTTTCTCTATAACGACTTTCTTTATAACGACTTTCTGTATAACGACTCTTTCTGTATAACGACTCTTTCTGTATAACGACTTTCTTTATAACGACTTTCTTTATAACGACTTTCTGTATAACGATTCCTTCTCTATAACGACTCTTTCATTAAAACGACTCTCACAGAGATCAGTGGTAGAAACGATGGATAAAGTCAGAGCTCTGGTCTGTTGCTATGTTGTGTTTAACACATGCTATCCTCTAGATTAACATGATGTCCCTGGGTCAGATTAACATGATGTCCCTGGGTCAGATTAACATGATGTCCCTGGGTCAGATTAACATGATGTCCCTGGGTCAGATTAACATGATGTCCCTGGGTCAGATGAACATGATGTCCCTGGGTCAGATTAACATGATGTCCCTGGGTCAGATGAACATTATGTCCCTGGGTCAGATTAACATTATGTCCCTGGGTCAGATTAACATGATGTCCCTGGGTCAAATTAACATTATGTTCCTGGGTCAGATTAACATTATGTCCCTGGGTCAGATTAACATTATGTCCTTGGTTCAACAGCCAACCTCCAGATTGATGTCTGTTTTGGTTCTGCTTGTATTTTTACCCTCACGATCATGTTTTCTCAATGGACGTCTGAATTGAGTGGCTCCATTATTTTGTTGCTGTTATGAAAGGCCTGTGAAGGAGCCCTGTGTCTGTGTCCCAAATCGTACCTTATTCCCTATGTAGTGCACTACCTTTGACCAGGGCCTACAGGGGATCCCATAGGGCTCTGGTCAAAAGTAGTGCACTACATAGGGAATAGGGTGCCATTTGGGACTGACCCCTGTGAACACTGGAGCTCTGTGGAGCCGACAGCTCTGTGGCTCTCTCCCGCTGTCCGCCCTCCCTACGTCGGGGGTGGTGTTGATGGGCCTCGCCGCCGGGGGCCTGGAGGGGCCCGGGGAGGGGCTGTCATTCTAGGCACTGCGGCTCTCTTTTGTGTTTGAGTCTGATTATATCTGACAGGCTAAATATTTGGCTGTGGCCGTGCACCAGGGTAAACTGGCTATCACAAGAATGTTGTTGCAGAGTGGAGCACACCAGGGGTGGTGGTTGGTTTGACTGATCTAATATCAGACAAGTGCTGTGTCCCAAATGGCACCCTATTCCCTAGGGCCTTCAGAAAGTATTCATACCCCTTGACTTTTTCCACATTATGCTACAGCCTGAATTCTTGTCACACTGGCCTTCACACAATACCCCATAATGAAAGGCTGAAATGTCTTGAGTCAATAAGTATTCAACCCCTTTGTTATGGCAAGCCTAAATAAGTTCAGGAGTAAAAATGTGCTTAACAAGTCACATAATAAGTTGCATGGACTCTGTATGCAATAATAATGTTTAACCTGATTTTTGAATGACTACCTCGTCTCTGTACCCCACACACACAATTATCTGTAAGGTCCCTCAGTCGAGCAGTGAATTTCAAACACAGATTCAACCTCAAACGCCAGGGAGGTTTTCTAATGCCTCGCAAAGAAGGGCACCTATTGGTAGATGGGTTAAAAGCAAAAAAAGCAGGCATTGACTATCCCTTTGAGCATGGTGAAGTTATCCTTTTTGCAACAAGGCACTAAAGTAATACTGCAAAAAATGTGGCAAAGCAATTCACTTTTTGTCCTGAATACAAAGTGTTATGTTTGGGGTAAATCCAATCCAATACGTTACTGAGTACCACTCTCCATATTTTCAAGCATGGGGGTGGCAGCATCATGTTATGTGTATCCTGGCGCCGAAGAAGATGGCGGCCTCGCGACTAGCTCTTAGGAAACTTTGCAGTATTTTGTTTTTTATGTATTATGTTTTACATTATTAGCTCAGAAAGTGTTTTGCATCATTACATACAGCCGGGAACAACTATTGGATATCAGAGCGGCGGTAACTCACCAGCATTATGACCAGGAATACGATTTTCCCGAAACAGATCCTTTGTTTGCTCTCCCCAGGACAACTGAACTGATTCCAGCAGCTGACCCAAAACATCGCTGGCGGAGGAGAGGCACTCGGAGCGGCCTGCTGGTTCGACTTAGGAGGCGCGCACACCACCCACCGCTTCCAAGTATACTCGCTAATGTTCAGTCTCTGGTTAACAAGCTCGACGAGCTCCGGGCAATGATTTCTTTCCAGAGAGACATCAAGGCCTGTAACATACTCTGTTTCACGGAAACATGGCTCTCTGGGGATATTCTGTCGGAATCGGTCCAGCCAGATGGGTTCTCAGTTCATCGCGCAGACAGGAATAAATATCTCTCCGGGAAGCAGAAGGGCGGAGGTGTGTGTTTCATGATTAACGACTCGTGGTGTAATTGTAGTAACATAGAGGAACTCGAGTCCTTCTGTTCACCCGACCTAGAATACCTCACAATCAAATGCAGACCGTATTATCTCCCAAGAGAATTCTCTTCAGTTATAGTCACGGCCGTGTATATCCCCCCTCAAGCCGATACCACGACGGCCCTCAAAGAACTTCACTGGACCTTATGCAAACTGGAAATCACATATCCTGAGGCTGCATTTATTGTAGCCGGGGATTTTAACAAAGCAAATTTGAGGACTAGGCTGCCGAAGTTCTATCAACATATCGACTGTTGTACTCGCGCTGCTAAAATCCTCGACCATTGCTATTCAAACTTCCGGGATGGTTATAAGGCCCTCCCCCGCCCTCCTTTCGGCAAATCTGACCACGACTCCATTTTGCTCCTCCCTTCCTATAGCCATAAACTCAAACAGGAAGTACACATGCTAAGGACTATTCAACGCTGGTCTGACCAATCTGAATCCACGCTTCAAGATTGTTTTGATCACGCGGACTGGGATATGTTCCGGGTAGCTTCCGAAAATAATTTAGACGAATACACTGAAATGGTTACTGAGTTTATCAGGAAGTGTATAGGTGATGTTGTACCCACTGTGACTATTAAAACCTACCCTAACCAGAAACCGTGGATAGATGGCAGCATTCGCGCAAATCTGAAAGCGCGAACTACCGCATTCAACCATGGCAAGGTGACTGGGAATATGGCAGAAGACAAACAGTGTAGCTACTCACTCCGCAAGGCAATTAAACTGGCAAAACATCAGTATAGAGACAAAGTGGAGTCGCAATTCAACGGCTCAGACACGAGACGTATGTGACAGGGTCTACAGACAATCACAGACTACAAAAGGAAAACCAGCCACGTTGCCGACCCCGACGTCTCGCTTCCAGACAAGCTAAACACCTTCTTCGCCCGCTTTGAGGATAATACAGTGCCACTGACGAGGCCCACTAACAAGGACTGTGGCCTCTCCTTCTCCATGGCCGACATGATTAAGACATTTAAGCAAGTTAACCCCAGCAAGGCTGCCGGCCCAGACGTCATCCCTAGCCGCGTCCTCAGAGCATGCGCAGACCAGCTGGCTGGTGTGTTTATGGACATATTCAATCTCTCTTTATGGACATATTCAAGCTGTTCCCACATGCTTCAAGATGGCCACCATTGTTCCTGTACCCAAGAAAGCAAAGGTAACTGAACTAAATGACTATCGCCCTGTAGCACTCACCTCTGTCATCATGAAGTGCTTTGAGAGACTAGTCAAGGATCATATCACCTCTACCTTACCTCTCACCCTAGACCCATTTCAATTTGCTTACCGCCCCAATAGATCCACAGACGATGCAATCGCCATCACACTGCACACTGCCCTATCCCATCTGGACAAGAGGAATACCTATGTAAGAATGCCGTTCATTGTCTATAGCTCAGCATTCAACACCATAGTACCCTCCAAGCTCATCATTAAGCTCGAGGCCCTGGGTCTGAACCCCGCCTTGTGCAACTGGGTCCTGGACTTCCTGACGGGCCGCCCCCAGGTGGTGAAGGTAGGAAACAACATCTCCACTTCGCTGACCATCAACATTGGGGCCCAACAAGGGTGCGTGCTCAGCCCCCTCCTGTACTCCCTGTTCACCCATGACTGCGTGGCCAAGCACGCCTCCAACACCATCATCAAGTTTGCAGACGACACAACAGTAGTAGGCTTGATTACCAACAATGATGAGACCGCCTACAGGGAGGAGGTGAGGGCTCAGGAAAATAACTTCTCACTCAACATCAACAAAACAAAGGAGATGATTGTGGACTTCAGGAAACAGCAGAGGGTGCACCCCCCTATCCACTTCGACGGGACCGCAATGGAGAAGGTGGAAAGCTTCAAGGTCCTTGGCGTACACATCACCGACAAACTGAAATGGTCCACCCACGCAGACAGTGGGGTGAAGAAGGCGCAACAGAGCCTCTTCAACCTCAGGAGGCTGAAGAAATTAGGCTTAGCACCTAAAACCCTCACAAACTTTTACAGATGCACAATTGAGATCCTGTCGGGTTGTATCACCGCCTGGCACGGCAACTGCACCCCCCGCAACCACAAGGCTCTCCAGAGGGTTGTGCGGTCTGCCGAACGCATTACCGGGGGCAAACTACCCGTCCTCCCAAGACACATACAGCACCCAATGTCACAGGAAGGCCAAAAAGATCATTAAGGACATCAACCACCCGAGCCACTGCCTGTTCACCCTGCTATCATCCAGAAGGCGAGGTCAGTACAGGTGCATCAAAGCTGGGACCGAGAGAATGAAAAACAGCTTCTATCTCAAGGCCATCAGACTGTTAAATAGCCATCACTAGCACATTAGAGGCTGCTGCTGCCTATTGAAATCACTGGCCACTTTAAGAAATGGAACACTAGTCACTTTAATAATGTTTACATATCTTGCACTACTCATCTCATATGTATATACTGTATTTTATAATATGTACAGTTGAAGTCAGAAGTTTACATACACCTTAGCCAAATACATTTAAACTCAGTTTTTCACAATTCCTGACATTTAATCCTAGTAAAAATTCCCTGTTTTAGGTCAGTTAGGATCACCACTTTATTTTAAGAATGTGAAATGTCAGAATAATAGTAGAGTGAATGATTTATTTCAGCTTTTATTTCTTTCATCACATTCCCAGTTGGTCAGAAGTTTACATACACTCAATTAGTATTTGGTAGCATTGCCTTTAAATTGTTTATCTTGGGTCAAACGTTTCGGGTAGCCTTCCACAAGCTTCCCACAATAAGTTGGGTGAATTTTGGCCCATTCCTCCTGACAGAGCTGGTGTAACTGAGTCAGGTTTGTAGGCCTCCTTGCTCGCACACGCTTTTTCAGTTCTGCCCAGACATTTTCTATAGGATTGAGGTCAGGGCTTTGTGATGGCCACTCCAATACCTTGACTTTGTTGTCCTTAAGCCATTTTGCCACAACTTTGGAAGTATGCTTGGGGTC
The DNA here is from genome assembly GCF_964263955.1 of Coregonus lavaretus. Lineage (NCBI taxonomy): Eukaryota > Metazoa > Chordata > Actinopteri > Salmoniformes > Salmonidae > Coregonus > Coregonus lavaretus. The sequence goes on along the minus strand of NW_028166191.1, from coordinate 24,910 downwards.
ATTGTCCATTTGGAAGACCCATTTGCGACCAAGCTTTAACTTCCTGACTGATGTCTTGAGATGTTGCTTCAATATATCCACATCATTTTCCTTCCTCATGATGCCATGTATTTTGTGAAGTGCAACAGTCCCTCCTGCAGCAAAGCACCCCCACAGCATGATGCTGCCACCACCGTGCTTCACGGTTGGGATGGTGTTCTTCGGCTTGCAAGCAACACCCTTTTTCCTCCAAACATAACGATGGTCATTATGGCCAAACATTTCTATTTTTGTTTGTGGAGTGGTTGAATGACGAGTTTTAATGACTCCAGCCTGGTGGTTTTGGAGCAGTGGATTCTTCTTTGCTGAGCGGCCTTTCAGGTTATGTCGATATAGGACTCGTTTTACTGTGGATATAGATACTTTTGTACCTGTTTCCTCCAGCATCTTCACAAGGTCCTTTGCTGTTGTTCTGGGATTGATTTGCACTTTTCGCACCAAAGTACGTTCATCTCTAGGAGACAGAACGCGTCTCCTTCCTGAGCGGTATGACGGCTGCGTGGTCCCATGGTGTTTATACTTGCGTACTATTGTTTGTACAGATGAACGTGGTACCTTCAAGCGTTTGGAAATTGCTCCCAAGGATCAACCAGACTTGTGGAGGTCTACAATAAATTTTCTGAGGTCTTCGCTGATTTCTTTTGATTTTCGCATGATGTCAAGCAAAGAGGCACTGGGTTTGAAGGTAAGCCTTGAAATACATCCACAGGTACACCTCCAATTGACTCAAATTATGTCAATTAGCCTATCAGAAGCTTCTAAAGCCATGACATCATTTTCTGGAATTTTCCAAGCTGTTTAAAGGCACAGTCAACTTAGTGAATGTAAACTTCTGACACACTGGAATTGTGATACAGTGAATTATAAGTGAAATAATCTGTCTGTAAACAATTGTTGGAAAAATTACTTGTGTCATGCACAAAGTAGATGTCCTAACCGACTTGCCAAAACGATAGTTTGTTAACAAGAAATTTGTGGAGTGGTTGAAAAATGAGTTATAATGCCTCCAACCTAAATGTATGTAAACTTCTGACTTCAACTGTATGTATATATTTTTAAATCCCATTCCTTACTAGTTTTGTGTATATTGGGTATATGTTGTGAAATTGTTAGATATTACTTGTTAGATATTACTGCACTGTCGGAGCTAGAAGCACAAGCATTTAGCTACACCCGCAATAACATCTGCTAAACACGTGTATGTGACAAATAACATTTGATTTGATTTGCTTGTAATCATTAAGACTGGGGAGTTTTTCAGGATAAAAAAGAAACGGAATGGAGCTAAGCACAGTCAAAATCCTAGACGAATACCTAGTTCAGTTTCCACCAAATCCATTACAACACTCTCCATATTTTCAAGCATAGTGGTGGCTGCATCATGTTATGGGTATGCTTGTAATCGTTAAGGACTGGGGAGTTTTTCAGGATAAAAAAAAAGATTGAATGGAGCTAAGCACAGGCAAAATCCTAGAGGAAAACCTGGTTCAGTCTTGCTTTCCACCAGACACTGGGAGATGATTTCAACTTTCAGCAGGACAATAACCTAAAACACAAGGCCAAATCTACACTGGAGTTGCTTACCAAGAAGACAGTGAATGTTCCTGAGTGGCCAAGTTACAGTTTTGACTTAAATCTACTTGAAAATCTAATATGGTTGGCTAGCAATGATCAGCAACCAATTTGATGGAGATATATATTATGGGATATTGGGTGTAGAGAAAAAAAAACAATTTAATCCACTTTGAATTCAGCAACAAAGTCGAGGGGTATGAAAACGTTCTGAAGACACTGTAGTGCACTACTTTTGACCAGGGTTTCCCCATGGGCCCTGGTCTAAAGTAGTGCACTATATAGGGCATAGGGTGCCATTTGGGACGTAGCCTAACCCTCGCCCTCCAAGGGGAGGAAGTAGTTGAGGTTTCTCTGGGTAAGTGGCTGCTGTGATAGGAGAAGAGAACCAAGGATCACTCCCTGGCTCTGGACTAGGTTGGGATTCTGCCTTGTCTGGGTTACGCTGCTCCCCTCCCGTCTCAGTTAAGCTTGAGAGAATGTTCTCTCTCTCTCTCTCTCTCTCTCTCTCGCTCTCTCTCTCTCTCTCTCTCTCTCTCTCTCTCTCTCTACCACTCTGTCTCTCTCTCTCAATTCAATTTCAATTCAATTTAAGGGCTTTATTGGCATGGGAAACGTATGTTGACATTGCCAAAGCAAGTGAAGTAGATAGTAAACAAAAGTGAAATAAACAATAAATATTAACAGTAAACATTACACTCAGAAATTCCAAAAGAATAAAGAAATGTCAAATGTCATATTATGTCTATATACAGTATTGTAATGATGTGCAAATAGTTAAAGTACAAAAGGGAAAATAAATAAACATAAAAATAGGTTGTATTTACAATGGTGTTTGTTCTTCACTGGTTGCTGTTTTCTTGTGGCAACAGGTCACAAATCTTGCTGCTGTGATGGCACACTGTGGTTTTTCACACAGTAGATAAGGGAGTTTATCAAAATTGGGATTGTTTCCGAATTCTTTGTGGATCGCTGTAACCTGAGGGAAATATGTGTCTCTAATATGGTCATACATTTGGCAGGAAGTTAGGAAGTGCAGCTCAGTTTCCACCTCATTTTGTGGGCAGTGTGCACATAGCCTGTCTTCTCTTGAGAGCCAGGTCTGCCTACAGCGGCCTTTCTCAATAGCAAGGCTATGCTCACTGAGTCTGTACATAGTCAAAGCTTTCCTTAAGTTTGGGTCAGTCACAGTGGTCAGGTATTCTGCCACTGTGTACTCTCTGTTTAGGGCCAAATAGCATTCTAGTTTGTTCTTTCCAATGTGTCAAGTAATTCTCTTTTTGTTTTCTCATGATTTGGTTGAGTCTAATTGTGTTGTTGTTGTTGTCCTGGGGCTCTGTGGGGTCTGTTTGTGTTTGTGAACAGAGCCCCAGGACCAGCTTGCTTAGGGGACTATTCTCCAGGTTAATTTCTCTGTAGGGGATGGCTTTGTTATGGAAGTGTTTGGGAATCGCTTCCTTTTAGGTGGTTGTAGAATTTAACGGCTCTTTTCTGGATTTTAATAATTAGCAGGTATCGGCCTAATTCTGCTCTGCATGCATTATTTGGTGTTTTACGTTGTATACGGAGGACATTTTTTATGTTTAGGCCGAGGTATGTATAGTTTGTTGTGTGCTCTAGGGCAACGGTGTCCAGATCGAATTTTTATTTGTGGTCCACCATTATTTTTGTCTTACTGAGATTTACTGTCAGGGCCCAGGTCTGACAGAATCTGTGCAGAAGATCTAGGTGCTGCTGTAGGCCCTCCTTGGTTGGTGACAGACACACCAGATCATCAGCAAACTGTAGACATTTTACTTCAGATTCTAGTAGAGTGAAGCCGGGTGCTGCAGACTGTTCTATTGCCCTCGCCAATTCGTTGATATATATGTTGAAGAGGGTGGGGCTTAAACTGCATCCCTGTCTCACCCCACGGCCCTGTGGAAAGAAATGTGTGTGTTTTTTGCCAATTTTAACCGCACACTTGTTGTTTGTGTACATGGATTTTATAATGTCGTATGTTTTTCCCCCAACCCCACTTTCTATCAATTTGTATAGAAGACCGTCATGCCAAATTGAGTCAAAAAAAAATGTTTTTGAAATCAACAAAGCATGAGAAGACTTTGCCTTTGTTTTGGTTTGTTTGTTTGTCAATTAGGGTGTGCAGGGTGAATATGTGGTCTGTCGTACGGTAATTTGGTAAAAAGCCTTTTTGACATTTGCTCAGTACATTGTTTTCACTGAGGAAATGAACTAGTCTGCTGTTAATGATAATGCAGAGGATTTTCCCAAGGTTGCTGTTGACGCATATCCCACGGTAGTTATTGGGGTCAAATTTGTCTCCACTTTTGTGGATTGGGGTGATCAGTCCTTGGTTCCAAATATTGGGGAAGATGCCAGAGCTAAGGATGATGTCAAAGAGTTTAAGTATAGCCAATTGGAATTTGTGGTCTGTATATTTTATAATTTCATTGAGGATACCATCAACACCACAGGCCTTTTTGGGTTGGAGGGTTTGTATTTTGTCCTGTAGTTCATTCAATGTAATTGGAGAATCCAGTGGGTTCTGGTAGTCTTTAATAGTTGATTCTTAGATTAGAATTTGATCATGTATATTTTCTTGCTGTTTGTTCTCTGTTATAGGGCCAAAAATATTGGAGAAGTGGTTTACCCATTCATCTCTGTTTTGGATAGATAGCTCTTCGTGTTGTTGTTTGTTTAGTGTTTTCCAATTTTCCCAGAAGTGGTTAGAGTCTATGGATTCTTCAATTACATTGAGCTGATTTCTGACATGCTTTTCCTTCTTTTTCCGTAGTGTATTTCTGTATTGTTTTAGTGATTCACCATAGTGAAGGCTAAGGTTTTCTGTGTCTCTATGTTTTTAGTTGGATAGGTTTCTCAATTTCTTTCTTAGGTTTTTGCATTCTTCATCAAACCATTTATCACTGTTGTTACTTACCTACCATAGGAGTCCTCTCGAAGCTATGTACATACCCAGTGTGCAACAGAGCTTTTGTTGGTTATGTTGTCGTAGTTGTGCCTAGGGGGGCATATGGGGGAGGGAATGCTGTCACCTCCAGGTAGGTGTTCTCTCTCTCTCTCTCTCTCTCTCTCTCTCTCTCTCTCTCTCTCTCTCTCTCTCTCTCTCTCTCTCTCTCTCTCTCTCACACACACACGCACAGCCCCCAGTGTAACTGGCAGACAGGCATGTATTCGAAATCAAATCAAATCAAATCAAATCAAATTTTATTGGCCACATGCGCCGAATACAACAGGTGCAGACATTACAGTGAAATGCTTACTTACAGCCCTTAACCAACAGTGCATTTATTTTTAACAAAAAAGTAAAAATAAAACAACAACAAAAAAAAGTGTTGAGAAAAAAAGAGCAGAAGTAAAATAAAAGAACAGTAGGGAGGCTATATATACAGGGGGGTACCGGTGCAGAGTCAATGTGCGGGGGCACCGGCTAGTTGAGGTAGTTGAGGTAATATGTACATGTGGGTAGAGTTAAAGTGACTATGCATAAATAATTAACAGAGTAGCAGCAGCGTAAAAAGATGGGGTGGGGGTGGGGGGGCAGTGCAAATAGTCCGGGTAGCCATGATTAGCTGTTCAGGAGTCTTATGCCTTGGGGGTAGAAGCTGTTGAGAAGTCTTTTGGACCTAGACTTGGCACTCCGGTACCGCTTGCCGTGCGGTAGCAGAGAGAACAGTCTATGACTAGGGTGGCTGGAGTCTTTGACAATTTTGAGGGCCTTCCTCTGACACCGCCTGGTATAGAGGTCCTGGATGGCAGGAAGCTTGGCCCCAGTGATGTACTGGGCCGTACGCACTACCCTCTGTAGTGCCTTGCGGTCGGAGGCCGAGCAGTTGCCATACCAGGCGGTGATGCAACCAGTCAGGATGCTCTCGATGGCACAGCCAGAAGAGGACTGGCCACCCCTCATAGCCTGGTTCCTCTCTAGGTTTCTTCCTAGGTTTTGGCCTTTCTAGGGAGTTTTTCCTAGCCACCGTGCTTCTACACCTGCATTACTAGCTGTTTGGGGTTTTAGGCTGGGTTTCTGTACAGCACTTCGAGATATTAGCTGATGTACGAAGGGCTATATAAAATAAAATTGATTGATTGATTGATTGATGGTGCAGCTGTAGAATTTTTTGAGGATCTGAGGACCCATGCCAAATCTCCTGAGGGGGAATAGGCTTTGTCGTGCACTCTTCACGACTGTCTTGGTGTGTTTGGACCATGATAGTTCGTTGGTGATGTGGACACCAAGGAACTTGAAGCTCTCAACCTGTTCCACTACAGCCCTGTCGATGAGAATAGGGGCGTGCTCAGTCCTCTTTTTTTTCCTGTAGTCCACAATCACCTCCTTTGTCTTGGTCACGTTTAGGGAGAGGTTGTTATCCTGGCACCACACGGCCAGGTCTCTGACCTCCTCCCTATAGGCTGTCTCATCGTTGTCGGTGATCAGGCCGTTGTGTCGTCAGAAAACTTAATGATGGTGTTGGAATCGTACCTGGCCATGCAGTCATGGGTGAACAGGGAGTACAGGAGGGGACTGAGCATGCACCCCTGAGGGGCCCCCGTGTTGAGGATCAGTGTGGCAGATGTGTTGTTACCTACCCTTACCACCTGGGGGCGGTCCGCCAGGAAGTCCAGGATCCAGTTGCAGAGGGAGGTGTTTAGTCCCAGGATCCTTAGCTTAGTGATGAGCTTTGAGGGCACTATGGTGTTGAATGCTGAGCTGTAGTCAATGAATAGCATTCTCACGTAGGTGTTCCTCTTGTCCAGGTGGGAAAGGGCAGTGTGGAGTGCAATAGAGATTGCATAATCTGTGGATCTGTTGGGGCAGTATGCAAATTGGAGTGGGTCTAGGGTTTCTGGGATAATGGTGTTGATGTGAGCCATGACCAGCCTTTCAAAGCACTTCATGGCTACAGACGTCAGTGCTACGGGTCGGCAGTCATTTATGCAGGTTATCTTAGTGTCCTTGGGCACGGGGACTATGGTGGTCTGCTTGAAACATGTTGGTATTACAGACTCAGTCAGGGACATGTTGAAAATGTCAGTGAAGACACTTGCCAGTTGGTCAGCACATGCTCGGAGTACACGTCCTTGTAATCCGTCTGGCCCTGCGGCCTTGTGAATGTTGACCTGCTTAAAAGTCTTACTCACATTGGCTATGGAGAGCGTGATCCCATAGTCATCCGGAACAGCTGGTGCTCTCATGCATGCTTCAGTGTTGCTTGCCTCGAAGCGAGCATAGAAGTGGTTTAGCTCATCTGGAAGTCTTGTGTCACTGGGCAGCTCGCAGCTGTGCTTCCCTTTGTAGTCTGTGATAGTTTTCAAGCCCTGCCACATCCGACGAACGTCAGAGCCAGTGTAGTACGATTCAATCTTAGCCCTGGAACATATTCCAGTAAGCAAAGCAGTCCTGTAGCATAGCCTCTGCTTCGGCCGACCATTTTTCAACGGAGCGCATCATGGGTACTTTCTGTTTGAGCTTTTATCTGTAAACAGGAAGCAGGAGTATAGAGACGTGATCTGATTTGCCGAAGGGGGAACGAGGAAGGGCCTTGTGGGTTAGGTAACAGATGTCCGGGACCTAATCGCCCCTAGTGGCAAAGGAGACGTGTTGATAGAAGTTGGGCATTACGTGTCTTAATGGCCTGGAATTAAAATCACTGGCAACAGGGAAAGTAGCCTCCGGATGCATGGTTCTTGCTTGTTTATAGCCTTGTACAGTTCGTCAAGTGCCAGCTTGTTGTTGTTGTTGTTGTTGTCCTGAGGTGGAATATATACAACAGTCGGGAGGTAGAAGGGTTGGCATTTGACCGTCAGGTACGGGTGAACAAACGGTGGAGACTTCCACTGCGCTAGAGTTGTTGTTGATGAAGAGACATACTACTCCCCTTCTGTATTTCCCTGAATCCGATTACCTGCGAATGGAGAATCCATCGAGTTGGATAGCCATGGGGGGTATCTTGTACAAAAGCCTTGTTTCAGAAAAACAGAGAATATTGTGGTTACATGAGTCCTGTTGATAGAAAATCCACAATCTGAGTTTTTGTTGATCATAGGGAATGATAGCGGATACATTTAGTGCAAAAAAGTAAAGATAGCAGCCATTCAGTAAGCCAAATGAATCCCCTCTACTTTGCTCTGACCGCTACAGTCTGGTCAAACTCTTCTACCTTGCCCTAAATTACTTTACTTGTAGGAGGGATTCTGTCCTCAACCAGAGGTCAAACAGGACTAGCATGGCTGATGCCAGGCAAAACTACAGGATGTCCTCAACCAGAGGTCAAACAGGACATGGCTGATGCCAGGCAAAACGACAGGCTAATGTCTTTCAAATCTACCCAAAACCAACCAGCTACTGACTTCCCTGACCGAGCCCTCCTGTGAGGAGGCCATTGACGAGACACTGCTGCAGAATGTTTCTCTTTCTTCTGAGGGAAGGTTCTGTTGTGGTATGTCCATAAGTCCAGTTTAGTAGCACACGATACTTTTTATGAATGACTGACTGGATTTAAACCAACATGCATTAACCTCTCTACCACTCTGCTCTAATCCTGTCACCGAGTGCATCCCAAATAGCACCCTAATCCCTATATAGTGCGCTACATTTGACCAGTGCCCAGTGCACTACGCACGGAATAGGCTGCCATTTGGGATGTGGCCACAGTGTTTTATTCACCTAACAGGTAGTCTGTTTTTAATGAGTCTGCTCGTATTCTCAGGTTTCCTCTCTCTTAACATCTTTAACTTCCTCAAAGAACTCTGTTTGCCACTTGGCTGTAAACTGTCATTGAATAGGTCTATGCCAGAACGTCTTTTTTTTTCGAGATGTTTCTTCTGTCCTGCACCGTCTTTTTGTCAAGGCGATTTCTGTCTGCATTTCTCTGTAAAGCTTCTGTGAGTTTAATAGAAAAACAGAAGAAGCATCTGACAGACCTTGTGTACAGCCTGTAAAGGCATAAAGTTTAGGGTTTCTTTGATAACGTCTTCCTAACATGGTGGAAAGAAGAGAAACAGTTGGAAGTCTTCATTTGTTCTTGGGTTCCGGCCAACTGGCTGGCTGCTGGAATAATCGAGGACGTCCCAGAAAAAATTGCACCCTTATCCCCTACATACTGTACTACTTTTGACAAAGACCCCTAGGGCTCTGGTCAAAAGTAGTGCACTATGTAGGTAACAGGGTGCCATTTGGGATGTATCTATTGTGAGGACAGGAGAACACCAGCCACAGAACCACAGACAGAGACAAGAGTAGTGGCTAATTGATTTAATGTTTATTAATTGAGTAGTTAATAGTCATGTCATCAGATAAGGACACCAGGCAGGCTCATATTCCTCATGTAGTTAATCTCGCTTGCTTTCATGCAGTCCTTGGCTAACACCTGTCATCAGCAGGCTTTTCATGTTGATTTAACCAACTTTCTCATTAAATGTTTTACTTGTTGTAAATTGAATGAGAGAAGGAATAAGAAATAAACCATCTCTAGGAAAAGTACAACACATTTTGCTTGGATACATCCACTCTACTCCAACAAGTAACATTTCCATGATAAAGGAGAATGATTTACTTTCGTTGGCTACGATGCCTTGATTAGAGCCCACTGGGATCTGAGGTGTAGTGAGCACACACAACACCATCACCGCTCTTATAGCAGAAACACTCTGAATGGAGAGAGAAGGAGCGAGCGAGAGAGAGAGAGAGAGAGTAAATAGAGAGAGAATAGGAGTGAGTGAGTGGGAAAATGCACCCACTGACCCACAGCATGACCACAACAGAGAAGTGATCACAGGAAGAAATGTAATTAATTCAGCTCTCTCTCTCTCTCTCTCTCTCTCTCTCTCTCTCTCTCTCTCTCTCTCTCTCTCTATCTCTCTCTCTCTCTCTATGAGTGATCTGCGCTCCTCCCTCCACAACCATAATGTAATGGGCTGAAAGGGCTGTGAGGCGAGGGCTGAGAAAAGCCCCTGAAGATGAAGCCTGGACAGAACAGATGTGTTTTGTTGAGGAGTTGGGAGGCTGGCGGGGTGGCGATAGGCTAATTTGAGCAGCATAAAGCCGGACCCTTTTCGTATGCAGATTGCAGCTTTGATCAAGAGCTGATGAAAGTGTTGGGAGTGGAGAGGATGGCGGGGGTGGGGGGCATCTGCTGAGCTCCGCCCTCTTCTCCTACACGATCCCCCGACTACAATGACCGCCGGAGGGAAAAAAAGTGTCATCTGAGCACTGTAGAAAACAACACATAAAAGAGATCCCGGTGTACGGGTGTGCCTATAAATATATATCAATGTGCCGCCCCCACAATCAATGCGTGTCCCTGCACACGTCACATAGCTGTGGCTGTGGATCCACACACTATGCCTGGCTGCTTGACTGACCTTTAGCTGTTGAGAAACAAAGAGGCGAGAGCCATTGGGAGGGATCAATGGTGGGTCGATGAAGAGCTCTGTGGTTTCCAGTCGCAGTGTGTTGTGGTGATCAGGATGTTAAAGACAGGGCCAGCAGGGAAACACAGGAAGATTCCATAGTGACACAATGGTAGAGGAAGCTGTTCCAAATGAACTCACAGAAAACAAGTGGAACTTGTAGGAATAAACATTCCATTCTTTGATTGTGTTGACGATTCCCAAACATCCAGGTCTGGTAGGTTTCATTCAAAGACATCCCAATATTTCTATGACTAAATGGCTTTCAGTTTACTTTCACTGGATAAATTAGTGCACTACTCCTTGCCATCGATGGTTAGTAGGGATGTGCATCTTTCCCTTTCAAGACAATTCTATAAGTATCTAGAGACATGGGCTCTGATACGATACAAGAACCGTACGTTTTAGTTTGAAACGATCTGAGCTGGATCTGTCTGAGCTGACTTCTGTGTGTGTGTGTGTGTGTGTGTGTGTGTGTGTGTGTGTGTGTGTGTGTGTAAATCATGTATGTCTATAGTATGTACAGTGGGGAAAAAAAGTATTTAGTCAGCCACCAATTGTGCAAGTTCTCCCACTTAAAAAGATGAGAGAGGCCTGTAATTTTCATCATAGGTACACGTCAACTATGACAGACAAAATGAGAAAAAAAAATCCAGAAAATCACATTGTAGGATTTTTAATGAATTTATTTGCAAATTATGGTGGAAAATAAGTATTTGGTCACCTACAAACAAGCAAGATTTCTGGCTCTCACAGACCTGTAACTTCTTCTTTAAGAGGCTCCTCTGTCCTCCACTCGTTACCTGTATTAATGGCACCTGTTTGAACTTGTTATCAGTATAAAAGACACCTGTCCACAACCTCAAACAGTCACACTCCAAACTCCACTATGGCCAAGACCAAAGAGCTGTCAAAGGACACCAGAAACAAAATTGTAGACCTGCACCAGGCTGGGAAGACTGAATCTTCAATAGGTAAGCAGCTTGGTTTGAAGAAATCAACTGTGGGAGCAATTATTAGGAAATGGAAGACATACAAGACCACTGATAATCTCCCTCGATCTGGGGCTCCACGCAAGATCTCACCCCTTGGGGTCAAAATGATCACAAGAACGGTGAGCAAAAATCCCAGAACCACACGGGGGGACCTAGTGAATGACCTGCAGAGAGCTGGGACCAAAGTAACAAAGCCTACCATCAGTAACACACTACGCCGCCAGGGACTCAAATCCTGCAGTGCAGACGTGTCCCCCTGCTTAAGCCAGTACATGTCCAGGCCCGTCTGAAGTTTGCTAGAGTGCATTTGGATGATCCAGAAGAGTATTGGGAGAATGTCATATGGTCAGATGAAACCAAAATATAACTTTTTGGTAAAAACTCAACTCGTCGTGTTTGGAGGACAAAGAATGCTGAGTTGCATCCAAAGAACACCATACCTACTGTGAAGCATGGGGGTGGAAACATCATACTTTGGGGCTGTTTTTCTGCAAAGGGACCAGGACGACTGATCCGTGTAAAGGAAAGAATGAATGGGTCCAAGTATCGTGAGATTTTGAGTGAAAACCTCCTTCCATCAGCAAGGGCATTGAAGATGAAACGTGGCTGGGTCTTTCAGCATGACACACCGCTTCGGGCAACGAAGGAGTGGCTTCGTAAGAAGCATTTCAAGGTCCTGGAGTGGCCTAGACAGTCTCCAGATCTCAACCCCATAGAAAATCTTTGGAGGGAGTTGAAAGTCCGTGTTGCCCAGCGACAGCCCCAAAACATCACTGCTCTAGAGGAGATCTGCATGGAGGAATGGGCCAAAATACCAGCAACATTGTGTGAAAACCTTGTGAAGACTTACAGAAAACGTTTGACCTGTGTCATTGCCAACAAAGGGTATATAACAAAGTATTGAGAAACTTTTGTTATTGACCAAATACTTATTTTCCACCATAATTTGCAAATAAATTCATTAAAAATCCTACAATGTGATTTTCTGGATTTTTTTTTCTCATTTTGTCTGTCATAGTTGACGTGTACCTATGATGAAAATTACAGGCCTCTCTCATCTTTTTAAGTGGGAGAACTTGCACAATTGGTGGCTGGCTAAATACTTTTTCCCCACTGTACTATGTATGCACCTGATCTGAGCCATAAGGAAGACTAGACATCTACCACCCTACTACCACTATCAGATTAGAGCCATAATGGAGACTAGACATCTACCACCCCCCTACCACTATCAGATTAGAGCCATAATGGAGACTAGACATCTACCCCCCCACTACCACTATCAGATTAGAGCCATAAGGGAGACTAGACATCTACAACCCCACTACCACTATCAGATTAGAGCCATAATGGAGACTAGACATCTACCACCCAACTACCATTATCAGATTAGAGCCATAAGGGAGACTAGACATCTACCACCCAACTACCATTATCAGATTAGAGCCATAAGAGAGACATCTACCACCCCACTACCACTATCAGATTAGAGCCATAAGAGAGACATCTACCACCCCACTACCACTATCAGATTAGAGCCATGAGGGAGACTAGACATCTACCACCCCACTACCACTATCAGATTAGAGCCATAATGGAGACTAGACATCTACCACTCCACTACCACTACCAGATTAGAGCCATAATGGAGACTAGAAATCTACCCCCCCCCCCCACCCCCCCCCCCCCACTACCACTATCAGATTAGAGCCATAATGGAGACTAGAAATCTACCCCCCCCCCCACCCCCCCCCCCCCCACTACCACTATCAGATTAGAGCCATAATGGAGACTAGACATCTACCACCCCACTACCACTATCAGATTAGAGCCATAATGGAGACTAGACATCTACCACCCCACTACCACTATCAGATTAGAGCCATAATGGAGACTAGACATCTACCACCCCACTACCACTATCAGATTAGAGCCATAATGGAGGCTAGACATCTACCCCCCCACTACCACTATCAGATTAGAGCCATAATGGAGACTAGACATCTACCACCCCACTACCACTATCAGATTAGAGCCATAATGGAGGCTAGACATCTACCACCCCACTACTGTCAGATTAGAGCCATAATGGAGACTAGACATCTACCCCCCCCTACCACTATCAGATTAGAGCCATAATGGAGACTAGACATCTACCACCCCACTACCACTATCAGATTAGAGCCATAATGGAGGCTAGACATCTACCACCCCACTACTGTCAGATTAGAGCCATAATGGAGACTAGACATCTACCCCCCCCACTACCACTGTCACCATCACCCACTAATTAACTTGTCATCACCATCACCCACCCTGCACAGACCAGAAGGGGGCTGGCCACCCCTCAGAGCCTGGTTCCTCTCTAGGTTTCTTCCTAGGTTTGTGCCTTTCTAGGGAGTTTTTCCTAGCCACCGTGCTTCTACATCTGCTTTGCTTGCTGTTTGGGGTTTTAGGCTGGGTTTCTGTATAGCACTTTGTGACATCTGCTGAATTAAAAAGGGCTTTATAAATAAAATGTGATTGATTGATTGATTAATTAACTTCACCATCACCCACTAATTAACTTGTCATTTTTGTAGATTAAGTGTTTGAGCTAGTAATGTATCAATATTTATCGTTTACAAATGAGCTATGACACAGCCAAAGAATATATAGCACAACTTTGGATTTAACCCCCATCCTAAAATGGAATGGTTTTGACCATTTTGAAATTTTACGGTGTGATATTCTCTTCTCCTCTGGCATCGGCAAAAGTGATTGCTGTCCTCGTTATGAAATTATCAGCTTTACCCTGTATATCTAAAAACAACCATATACACTGATTGTTTAGCAAAACTACCAAAACTATTGCCAGATTGTGAGCCCCGTTCAGCAGCTATGGCCAGATTGTGAGCCCCGTTCAGCAGGTATTGCCAGATTGTGAGCCCCGTTCAGCAGCTATAGCCAGATTGTGAGCCCCGTTCAGCAGCTATAGCCAGATTGTGAGCCCCGTTCAGCAGCTATAGCCAGATTGTGAGCCCCGTTCAGCAGCTATAGCCAGATTGTGAGCCCCGTTCAACAGCTATAGCCAGATTGTGAGCCCCGTTCAGCAGCTATAGCCAGATTGTGAGCCCCGTTCAGCAGGTATTGCCAGATTGTGAGCCCCGTTCAGCAGCTATAGCCAGATGAGAGATGTCTCCCGTAGCTTACTTTTATTTCAGTAAAACACAACTTTCAACAACGCATAGATAACAATATCCTAGCAAATGATATAGGTTGTCACGCAACTAATAAAGCCTAATATCACGCAAGCCATTTCAGCATTTGAACGCTGAAGGTGAGATGTGCAACAACAGGAACAGCCTACCTCTCGTTGGTCAGCGCACGAAGCTGGGCACAGTGCGCAGTTTGACTAGGCTACTGATATTGCCCCGGGGTTGTTCGGCATGCAAAATGACTTGTAGATCAATAACCGTAAACACAGTTACATGCAGTTCGACACTGAAGGAAAGAGGACGCATCAGTTGTCACAAAATATGAGAGATATTTTTTGGAAGGTAGAAAGAATGTAATATGAGCAAAAACTGTTAGTGAACCGGCGAGTCGTAACATTTAAAATCGATTTTCTGACCGATTCATGCTACATTTGGATCGGTTTGGGGTCCGCGGACTTGTATCTTAAACATTTGAATCGGAGACCAATGCGTATTGGTGAATCGTTACATCCCTAATGGTTAGTGTTAAAACCACCAACACAAAGGTCTACACTCCAGTCTCTATTCTATCTACAGGGATGGTGCTCTGGGAGTCTGGGATTCTATTCTATCTACAGGGATGGTGCTCTGGGAGTCTGGGATTCTATTCTATCTACAGGGATGGTGCTCTGGGAGTCTGGGATTCTATTCTATCTACAGGGATGGTGCTCTGGGAGTCTGGGATTCTATTCTATCTACAGGGATGGTGCTCTGGGAGTCTGGGATTCTATTCTATCTACAGGGATGGTGCTCTGGGAGTCTGGGATTCTATTCTATCTACAGGGATGGTGCTCTGGGAGTCTGGGATTCTATTCTATCTACAGGGATGGTGCTCTGGGAGTCTGGGATTCTATTCTATCTACAGGGATGGTGCTCTGGGAGTCTGGGATTCTATTCTATCTACAGGGATGGTGCTCTGGGAGTCTGGGATTCTATTCTATCTACAGGGATGGTGCTCTGGGAGTCTGGGATTCTATTCTATCTACAGGGATGGTTCTCTGGGAGTCTGGGATTCTATTCTATCTACAGGGATGGTGCTCTGGGAGTCTGGGATTCTATTCTATCTACAGGGATGGTGCTCTGGGAGTCTGGGATTCTATTCTATCTACAGGGATGGTGCTCTGGGAGTCTGTGATTCTATTCTATCTACAGGGATGGTGCTCTGGGAGTCTGGGATTCTATTCTATCTACAGGGATGGTGCTCTGGGAGTCTGGGATTCTATTCTATCTACAGGGATGGTGCTCTGGGAGTCTGGGATTCTATTCTATCTACAGGGATGGTGCTCTGGGAGTCTGGGATTCTATTCTATCTACAGGGATGGTGCTCTGGGAGTCTGGGATTCTATTCTATCTACAGGGATGGTGCTCTGGGAGTCTGGGATTCTAATCTATCTACAGGGATGGTTCTCTGGGAGTCTGGGATTCTATTCTATCTACAGGGATGGTTCTCTGGGAGTCTGGGATTCTATTCTATCTACAGGGATGGTGCTCTGGGAGTCTGGGATTCTATTCTATCTACAGGGATGGTTCTCTGGGAGTCTGGGATTCTATTCTATCTACAGGGATGGTGCTCTGGGAGTCTGGGATTCTATTCTATCTACAGGGATGGTGCTCTGGGAGTCTGGGATTCTATTCTATCTACAGGGATGGTGCTCTGGGAGTCTGGGATTCTATTCTATCTACAGGGATGGTGCTCTGGGAGTCTGGGATTCTATTCTATCTACAGGGATGGTGCTCTGGGAGTATGGGATTCTATTATATCTACAGGGATGGTGCTCTGGGAGTCTGGGATTCTATTCTATCTACAGGGATGGTTCTCTGGGAGTCTGGGATTCTATTCTATCTACAGGGATGGTGCTCTGGGAGTCTGGGATTCAATTCTATCTACAGGGATGGTGCTCTGGGAGTCTGGGATTCTATTCTATCTACAGGGATGGTGCTCTGGGAGTCTGGGATTCTATTCTATCTACAGGGATGGTGCTCTGGGAGTCTGGGATTCTATTCTATCTACAGGGATGGTGCTCTGGGAGTCTGGGATTCTATTCTATCTACAGGGATGGTGCTCTGGGAGTCTGGGATTCTATTCTATCTACATGGATGGTGCTCTGGGAGTCTGGGATTCTATTCTATCTACAGGGATGGTGCTCTGGGAGTCTGGGATTCTATTCTATCTACAGGGTTGGTGCTCTGGGAGTCTGGGATTCTATTCTATCTACAGGGATGGTGCTCTGGGAGTCTGGGATTCTATTCTATCTACAGGGATGGTGCTCTGGGAGTCTGGGATTCTATTCTATCTACAGGGATGGTGCTCTGGGAGTCTGGGATTCTATTCTATCTACAGGGATGGTGCTCTGGGAGTCTGGGATTCTATTCTATCTACAGGGATGGTTCTCTGGGAGTCTGGGATTCTATTCTATCTACAGGGATGGTGCTCTGGGAGTCTGGGATTCTATTCTATCTACAGGGATGGTGCTCTGGGAGTCTGGGATTCTATTCTATCTACAGGGATGGTGCTCTGGGAGTCTGGGATTCTATTCTATCTACAGGGATGGTGCTCTGGGAGTCTGGGATTCTATTCTATCTACAGGGATGGTGCTCTGGGAGTCTGGGATTCTATTCTATCTACAGGGATGGTGCTCTGGGAGTCTGGGATTCTATTCTATCTACAGGGATGGTGCTCTGGGAGTCTGGGATTCTATTCTATCTACAGGGATGGTGCTCTGGGAGTCTGGGATTCTATTCTATCTACAGGGATGGTGCTCTGGGAGTCTGGGATTCTATTCTATCTACAGGGATGGTTCTCTGGGAGTCTGGGATTACAAACTAGGTTGCAAAATTCCAGAATTTCCCCCATATTCCCAGAAACCCTGATTGGATGATTTCCATGTCACAGTCAAATGGTTCTCAGACCTGAAGGAACATTTGTAGACCTAGTTAGGCCTCAGTACAGCCTAACATAGACACTGATACATACGCCTGTTATTATAAACCGTCTCAGTCTCTGCAACAGTCGCTAGACCCAGTCCTATGCATGGGGGAGACGTTCATCTCGTTGAATAATGTTTTCCACTAAATAATTAGTGCTTCAGAGCAAAAGCAGGCCAGACCTGTGACCTCAAGGCTTACGAGACTAAATACTCCCCAGTTTATTCTCTCCAATCTATTGTGTATATCAAATATTGAACCAGTAGACAGAGCCATTTGTATAAATACATCTGGTTACGGTAGACTTCTAATGCCAAATATTGAACCAGTAGACAGAGCCATTTGTATAAATACATCTGGTTACGGTAGACTTCTAATGCCAAATATTGAACCAGTAGACAGAGCCATTTGTATAAATACATCTGGTTACGGTAGACTTCTAATGCCAAATATTGAACCAGTAGACAGAGCCATTTGTATTAATACATCTGGTTACGGTAGACGACTAATGCCAAATATTGAGTCTGTGAGTTTTGTATGATAGTAGATGCAGCTCAGGACAATGTTTTGATGCTTTTTCGGACATTGAGATATCAGAGAACAAAACATGATAATCCCCTCTATTATAGGCATTGGTTGAAGCTCAGTGTTAAATTCAAATCTCCCTACCATCATATCTAAGCCAATATGACACCGATGTCGATGGAAATTCGCAAATCAACTTGGAGGTACACAACACCCTCCCCGGTTCTCGTCATGAGCCGTCCGTCCGTAACCGAGAACCACATACCGGATATTTAACAGGGTCGTTAGCATTAGGGTCGTAAGACAATTTTCTGTCCGGAACTAGCTCAATATCTAGGCGTCGGATAAGAACGAGACTACCGAGTCCATAAAGTGTCCATTGGCCTGCCCATAACATAACCCCACCAACACCATGGGGCACTCTGTTCCATAACAGAACCCCACCAACACCATGGGGCACTCTGTTCCATAACAGAACCCCACCAACACCATGGGGCACTCTGTTCCATAACAGAACCCTACCAACACCATGGGGCACTCTGTTCACAACGTAGCCATCAGCAAACCGCTCGCCCCCACACGATGCCATACACATGGTCTGGGGTTGTGAGGCCGGTTGGACATTTACATTTACATTTACATCATTTAGGAGACGCTCTTATCCAGAGCGACTTACAAATTTGGTGCATTCAACTTATGATAGCCAGTGGGACAACCACCTTTTTTTTCTTTTTTTTTGGGGTGGGGGAGGGGTGGGTAGAAGGATTAAAGAGGTAGGGTTTCAAGTGTCTCCGGAAGGTGGTAAGTGACTCCGCTGTCCTGGCGTCGTGGGGGAGCTTGTTCCACCATTGGAGTGCCAGAGCAGCGAATAGCTTTGACTGGGCTGAGCAGGAACTGTGCTTCCGTAGAGGTAGGGGAGCTAGCAGGCCAGAGGTGGATGAACGCAGTGCCCTCGTTTGGGTGTAGGGTCTGATCAGAGCCTGAAGGTAAGGAGGTGCCGTTCCCCTCACAGCTCCGTAGGCAAGCACCATGGTCTTGTAGTAGATGCGAGCCTCAACTGGAAGCCAGTGGAGTGTGCGGAGGAGCGGGGTGACATGAGAGAACTTGGGAAGGTTGAACACCAGACGGGCTGCAGCATTCTGGATAAGTTGAAGGGGTTTAATGGCACAGGCAGGGAGCCCAGCCAACAGCAAGTTGCAGTAATCAAGACGGGAGATGACAAGTGCCTGGTTTAGGACCTGTGCCGCTTTCTGTGTAAGGTAGGGTCGTACTTTGCGAATGTTGTAGAGCATGAACCTGCAGGATCGGGTCACCGCTTTGATGTTAGCGGAGAACGACAGGGTATTGTCCAGGGTCACGACAAGGTTCTTTGCACTCTGGGAGGAGGACACAATGGAGTTGTCAACCGTGATGGCGAGATCATGGAGCGGGCAGTCCTTCCCCGGGAGGAAGAGCAGCTCCGTCTTGCCGAGGTTCAGCTTGAGGTGGTGATCCGTCATCCATACTGATATGTCTGCCAGACATGCAGAGATGCGATTCGCCACCTGGTTATCAGAAGGGGCTAAAGGAGAAGATTAATTGTGTGTCGTCTGCGTAGCAATGATAGGAGAGACCATGTGAGGATATGACAGAGCCAAGTGACTTGGTGTATAGAGAGAATAGGAGAGGGCCTAGAACTGAGCCCTGGGGGACACCAGTGGTGAGAGCACGTGGTGCGGAGACAGATTCTCGCCACGCCACCTGCAACAGTACTGCCAAATTCTCTAAACAATGTTGGAGGCAGCTTATGGTAGAGAAATGAACATTACATTCTCTGCCAACAGCTCTGGTGGACATTGCTGCAGTCAGCATGCCAATTGCACACTCCCTCCAAACTTGAGACGTCTGTGGCATTGTGTTGTGTGACAAAGTGCACATTTTAGAGTGGCCTGTTATTGTCCACAGCACAAGGTGCACCTGTGTATTGTTCATGCTGTTTACATTTTAGTCATTTAGCAGACGCTCTTATCCAGTGCGACTTACAGTTAGTGAGTGCATACATTTTTCATACTGGCCCCCCGTGGGAATCGAACCTACAACCCTGGCGTTGCAAGCGCCACGCTCTACCAACTGAGCTACAGGAGGGCTGGTTAATCAGCTTCTTGATATGCCACACCTGTCCGGTGGATGGATTATCTTGGCAAAGGAGAAATGCCCACTGACAGGGATGTAAACAAATTTGTGCACAAAATTTGAGAGAAATAAGCCTTTTGTGCATATATGTAAAATTGACGGGATCTTTTATTTCAGGTCATGAAACATGGGACCAACACTTTACATACACACATATTCATTTATTAGGAGGCTCTTAAAAGAGCCTTTGGGTACGTTGAGTGGCAGGCAAGTGGCAGTGAGTGTGGCGGTGTGTACTACTGCGTGCGTCTTGCTAGAACGGAGGAGAGCTCTCAGACTCTCAAGGGAAGAGGTCGTTGCCCTCATCCGTGAGATGTACGCCATCCCTACGGTATTGCCCAGGGGACACAGTGCTTTACGGCAGAGTGGGGGATTGTGGGAATGTGCCTGTCACAGAGAAATGCAAGCTGGCCCCATGTGGAACCGACCAACGACTGATGCCAATTCAAATGCATGGCAGTAATCATGGTACTTCGCACGCTATCAATACTTAGAATGTATGTTCTGTTCCAAGTCTGTGAGTTCTCCCACCTCTTTTCATATTAATACTGCCTTTTATAAATGAAGACGGGTGGTTTTTACTGGAGTCGGAAAGCTGTGTACAGCATTACTTATTTGTAACTGATTTTTTAAAATAATTTCTCTTAAGAGTTTTCGTACTTGTTTAATTGACTTTGTATTTTGCAGGTGTTTCACAGCAGTTTGTCATGTGTTACTGTGTTTGTATCAGGAGTTACCAAAATTGCTCTTGACGATCCACAGGGTTATGCAGGCTTTTCTGTTCAAGCCCAGTACTACCACACCTGATTCTACTACTCAGCTGTTCATCAAGACCTCAGCTGTTCATCAAGACCTCAGCTGTTCATCAAGACCTCGGCTGTTCATCAAGACCTCAGCTGTTCATCAAGACCTCAGCTGTTCATCAAGACCTCAGCTGTTCATCAAGACCTCAGCTGTTCATCAAGACCTCAGCTGTTCATCAATACCCGAATAGTAGAATCAGGTGTGGTAGAACTGGGCTTGGACAAAAATGCCTGCATAAACCTGTAGCTTGTCAATAGCAATTGTGGCCATCCC
This sequence comes from Coregonus lavaretus, assembly GCF_964263955.1. Lineage (NCBI taxonomy): Eukaryota > Metazoa > Chordata > Actinopteri > Salmoniformes > Salmonidae > Coregonus > Coregonus lavaretus. Next base: position 3,942 of record NW_028166191.1, on the reverse strand, counting down.
TGAGTTGTATTTACAAAGTTGACTGTATCTGATGAATGTACATTTGGTTGTACATTTTATATTGAGTCATAACTCACCCTAGTTTACAGGTAATGTACTACTAGGCCTATCTTCAGTAAACTTGAAGGTACATATTTTCATGTAAATAGTTAATGGGTACATATTGATTATTTGTGTATTTTCCAGGAGCTTGATTGATTGTTTTACGCGAGATCAGAGATTCCTTTCTCTCCAGTTTACTCCATCTTAATATTAATATTAAATAAATACTAACTACATTATTTCTGTTGCCATTTGTCATTATTGTGTATTTTTACTTAACTTTTATTTATAGTTTTATACTGTGTTATGCTGTATTATAAAACTAGATGGTTCGAGCCATGAGTGCTGATTGGCCGAAAGCCATGGTATATCAGACCATAGACCAACGGGTATGACAAAACATTTATTTTTACTGTTCTAATTACGTTGGTAACCAGTTTAAAATTGCAATAAGGCACCACGGGGGTTTGTGGTATATGGCCAATATACCACAGCTAAGGGCTGTATACAGGCACTCCGCGTTGCGTCGTGCTTAAGAACAGCCCTTAGCCGTGGTATATTGGCCATATACCACACCCCCTCGTGCCTTATTGCTTAATTATAATGTTGTATAATAATGTTGCATAATCACTTTCTGGTGTAAAAACCATGGAAATTAAAAACAAAAAACTATGTTTTAAGTGAGAATAGGCATTGGTCTGAAAAAGAAAGAAAATTCACATGAGCACCACAATGCCTACTCCACCCATGCTCTACCAAGGTTTTTCAGCACACAGCTTTGACCTGCTACAGTAGCCATGTTGGTCTATTGTACCTCAAAACTATGTGTAGGCAGGTTGCTTAGGATTCAAACCTTCTCAAACAGCCTAATTCATATTCTTAGAGGAGGTGCTTCCACAATAATGTGATTTGTACCGCATACAAGGTGAAGTATTGGATTGTTCCCACGCCACAGTAAGACATTATCCCATTCCGCTACCTTTTCATGCTTTTAAAAATTAAATGCAAGCAATCTTTGTTTTTATACTTACAAGACCATCAGGCTTGATTAAGCGGTTTTGTGTTGTAATAATGTGGCGCACGCCTGTATTTCCTTAAATTAATGTTTTTTTAGCAATACATGTCTTTGAAAAAGGAAATCTTAATAACATCCTTTTTGTGTGTGTTGGACACAGTAGTTCAGATTTTGTAACTGTTAGCTTGCCTGTGTAATATTGAATTACAATTACTAAATACAATAAGGATAGGTAGAGTGGTATTACTAAATATAATAAGGACAGGTAGAGTGGTATTACTAAATACAATAAGGACAGGTAGAGTGGTATTACTAAATACAAAACGATTCCTTACCTTCAATCTTTTATGTATTTATTAAATATTATTGTATTCTGTTCCCTCTCTGGTCATATAGAAAGTGGATATCCAGGTATTGATCATGTAGTAAATGTATTCTGTTTCCTCTCTGGTCATATAGAAAGTGGATATCCAGGTATTGATCATGTAGTAAATGTATTCTGTTTCCTCTCTGGTCATATAGAAAGTGGATATCCAGGTATTGATCATGTAGTAAATGTATTATGTTTCCTCTCTGGTCATATAGAAAGTGGATATCCAGGTATTGATCATGTAGTAAATGTATTCTGTTTCCTCTCTGGTCATATAGAAAGTGGATATCCAGGTATTGATCATGTAGTAAAGTGCATATTTATGTTCCCTATCCCCAGGTGATCTTTGCCCTGAACCAGACCCTCCTACAGCAGGAGAGCCTGAGAGCAGGCATTCTGCAGGTCCCTTACACCACTGAGGACCTCATCAAACATTACAACTGTGGAGATCTCAACGCCATCATCTTCAACCACGACACCTCACAGGTCAGTTACCACCCCCTTACCCCTAACACTTAACATTTTAGTCATTTAGCAGACGCTCTTATCCAGAGCGACTTACAGGAGCAATTAGGGTTAAGTGCCTTGCTCAAGGGCACATCGACAGATTTTTCACCTAGTCGGCTCGGGGATTAGAACCAGCGACCTTTCGATTACTGGCACAACGCTCTTAACCACTAAGCCACCTGCCGCCCCAGTAACAAAGGAGAGACCCATACCTTTTACATTTCTGACCCATTTAGTTTAGACCTGATGGATAATCTGTCACTGCACATCATCCTCTCTGCAGGTCCCCAACTTCAACAACGTGACCCTGCGCCCCAGTGAACAGATAACAGCCCAGGAGATAGACAGCTACTTCAGACAGGAGCTCATCTACGAGAGGAACGAGAGGATGGGGAACAGGGTGAAGGCCCTGATGGAGGAAAGCCCTGACAACAGCTTCTTCTTCGCCTTCGGAGCAGGTCAGTGACGATGACGAGGAGGAGGAGGAGGAGGAGGAGGAGGAGGAGGAGGAGGAAGAGGAAGAGGAAGAGGAGAAGGAGGAGGAGGAGGAGGAGGAGGAGGATGATTAATGATCACACCCTGCCAAGATATGGGAAAGGAATCCAAGATGCTTTAAGATCATTACTTTTAGGTTGGTTTGTAGGCCTACAACAATGATTCGGCTTGCTTGACCATTGATTCATTCAGTATGGAGCTATGAAAAGTGAATCGTCTTTACTACACTGGTTATGAGCTAACAGTATCTACAGTCAGGTCCAGAATTATTGGCACCCTTGATAAAGATGAGTAAAAAATACTATAAAATAAATACAAATACTGAGTTATATTGTATGAAAAACAATGGGGAAATTATATATTTTTTTATTCTATTGCAGTAACTCAGAGAAAAAGGTTTTGTTTACAAGTAATTTTTTAAAAAAAATCTAAAAAAGATGGGGCTCAAAATTATTGGCACCCCTGTTTTCAGTACTCCAGTACCCTACCCTTCTAAAATGTTTAATGAGACATGAGAACACATTGGGAGGGATCTTAGACCATTCCTCCATACAGAATCTCTCCAGATCCTTGAGATCCTTCGTCTGCTCTTATGGACTGCCCTCTTCAATTCAAACTACAGGTTTTCAATGGGGTTCAAGTCCTGAGACTGAGATGGCCATTGCAAAATGTTGATTTTGTGGCCAATTGACAATTTCTTTGTGGATTTTGATGTGTGCTTGGGGTTATTGTCTTGCTGGAAGATCCACTTGCGGCCAAGTTTCAGCCTCCTGGCAGAGGAAACCAGGCTTATGGCTAAAATGTCCTGGTCACCCAGTACAAGGACATTTTAGCCAAAACCTGGTTGCCTCTGCCAGCAAGACATAATCCCAAACACACATCAAAATAGAAATTGTTAATTGATCACAAAATCAACATTTTACAATGGCCATCTCAGCCTGTGTTCTCCAGTCTCATAAAACATTTAGAAGGGTAGGGTACTGGAGTACTGAAAACAGGGGTGCCAATCATTTTTAACCCTGTCTTTTAGAGATTGTTTTTTAAATTACTTGTAAAAAAAAAAAGATTTATGTATTTCTCTCAGCAGTTGTATTAGTATAAAATTTTTGGAGCATACAATAAAGCTGAGTAATTGTGTTATTTATTTTACACAGTCTTTTTTTGCTTCTTTATCAAGGTTGGCAATAATATATCTTTGCTTCACTTCTTCACTCCCCGGAACGGCAGCTTAATCCACACCCCAAATGGCACCCTATTCCCTATGAAGGCTCTGGTCAAAACTAGTGCACTATAAAGGGAATAGGGTACCATTTGAGACGTAGACTTAGTCTTGGTTCAGTCTAAGGTCGGGCATTAAATTAAACGTGTTGAAAAATAAATCTGATTAAAGCTACTTTAGAACATACAGCTTAAATGCTTCTCTTTGTGAGCGTGGCAGAATAGAGAGGGCTTAGCTAGACTGAAGGAGGTCAAGTTCAAACCCTACAGAACTGCAAGACCACCGCTTATAAGC
>NW_028166192.1:0-31683 GCF_964263955.1 Coregonus lavaretus | reverse complement strand
TGGTGTTGATGGTATCCTCAATGAAATGATAAAATATACAGACCTCTAATTCCAATTGGCTATAATTAAACTCTTTAACATCATCCTTAGCTCCGGGATCTTCCCAAATATTTGGAACCAAGGACTGATCACCCCAATCCACAAAAGTGGAGTCAGATTTGACACCAATAACTACCGTGGGATATGCTTCAACAGCAACCTTGGGTAAATCCTCTGCATTATCATTAACAGCAGACAAGTTCATTTCCTCAGTGAAAACAATGTACTGAGTAAATATCAAAATGTCCTTTTATCAAATTACAGTACGACAGACCACATATTCACCCTGCACAACCTAATTGACAAATAAACAAACTAAAACACAGGCAAGTCTTCTCATGCTTTGTTGATTTCAAAAAAGCTTTTGACTCAATTTGAAATGAGGGTCTGCTATACAAATTGATGGAAAGTGGTGTTGGGGGAAAACATACGATATTATGAAATCCATGTACAAAAGTATGTGTTGTTAAAATTGGCAAAACACACACAGATTTCTTTCCACAGGGCCGTGGGGTGAGACAGGGATGCAGTTTAAGCCCCAACCTCTTCAACATATATATCAACAAATTGGCGAGGGAACCAGAACAGTCTACAGCAACCGGCCTCACCCTACTAGAATCTGAAGTCAAATATCTACTGTTTGCTGATGATCTGGGTGCTTCTGTCACCAACCAAGGAGGGCCTACAACAGCAACTAGATCTTCTGCACATATTCTGTCAGACCTAGGCCCTCAGCAAGACAAAAATAATGGTGTTCCAAAAAAGGTCAAATTGCCAGGACCACAAATAGAAATTCCATCCAGACACCGTTGCCCTAGAGCACACAAAAAAACTCAACGTACCTCGGCCTAAACATCAGCGCCACAGGTAACTTCCACAAAGCTTTAAACGATCTGAGAGACAAGGCAAGAAGGGCTTTCTATGCCATCAAAAGGAACATAAAATTCCACATACCAATTAGGATCTGACTAAAAATACTTGAATCAGTTATAGAACCCATTGCCCTTTATGGTTGTGAGGTCTGGGGTCCGCTCACCAAACAAGAATCACAAATGGGACAAACAACAAATTGAGACTATGCATGCAGAAATCTGCAAAAATATCCTCAGTGTACAACGTAAAACACCAAATAATGCATGCAGAGCAGAATTAGGCCGATACCCGCTAATAATCAAAATCCAGAAAAGAGTGGTTAAATTTTATAACCACCTAAAAGGAAGCGATTCCAAACCTTCCATAACAAAGCCATCACCTACAGAGAGATAAACTTGGAGAAGAGTCCCCTAAACAAGCTGGTCCTGTGGTTCTGTTCACGAACACAAACAGAGCCCACAGAGCCCCAGGACAACAACACAATTAGATCCAAATCATGAGAAAACAAAAAGAGAATTACTTGACACATTAACTAACAAAAAAAACAGAGCAAACTAGAATGCTATTTGGCCCTAAACAGAGAGTACACAGTGGCAGAATACCTGACCACCGTGACTGACCCAAACTTAAGGAAAGCTTTGACTATGTACAGACACAGTGACCATAGCCTTGCTATTGAGAAAGGCTGCCGTAGGCAGACCTGGCTCTCAAGAGAAGACAGGCTATGTGCACACTGCCCACAAAATGAGGTGGAAACTGAGCTGCACTTCCTAACCTCCTGCCAAATGTATGACCATATTAGAGACACATATTTCCCTCAGATCACACAGATCCGCAAAGAATTCGAAAACAATCCCAATTTTGATAAACTCCCATATCTACTGGGTGAAATACCACAGAGCGCCATCACAGCAGCAATATTTGTGACGTGTTGCCACAAGAAAAAGGCAACCAGTGAAGAACAAACACCATTGTAAATACAACCCATATTTATGTTTATTTATTTTCCCATTTGTACTTTAACTATTTGCACATCATTTCAACACTGTATGTAGACATAATATGACATTTGAAATGTCTTTATTCTTTTGAAACTTCTGAGTGTAATGTTTACTGTTAAGATGTATTGTTTATTTCACTTTTGTTTACTATCTACTTCACTTGCTTTGGCAATGTTAACACACGTTTCCCATGCCAATAAAGCCCTTAAATTGAATTGAATTGAATTGAATTGAGAGACAGAGAGTGAGAGAGAGAGAGAGAGGCAGAGGAGAAAAAGCGAGAGAGAGGGAGAGAGAGAGAGGCAGAGGAGAGAAAGCGAGAGAGAGGCAGAGTAGAGAAAGCGAGAGAGAGAGAGAGAGAGAGAAGGGGAGAGAGAGAGAGAGAGAGAGAGAGAGAGAGAGAGAGAGAGAGAGAGAGAGAGAGAGAGAGAGAGAGAGAGAGAGAGAGGAGAGAAAGCGAGAGACATAGAGAGAACGAGAGAGAGAGAGGGGGAGAGAGAGATAGAGAGAGAGAGAGTAACTATTTGCACATTGTTACAACACTGTATATATACATAATATGACATTTGAAATGTCTTTATTCTTTTGAAACTTCTGAGTGTAATGTTTACTGTTAATATTTATTGTTTATTTCACTTTTGTTTACTATCTACTTCACTTGCTTTGGCAATGTTAACACACGTTTCCCATGCCAATAAAGCCCTTAAATTGAATTGAATTGAATTGAGTGAGGCAGAGGAGAAAAAGCGAGAGACAGAGAGAGAGAGAGAGAGAGAGGGAGAGAGAGTGAGAGACAGAGAGACAGACAAAAAGAGAAAGTGAGAACCTCCTTCCAAACACAGCCTCTCGACACAGCAGCTGCTCCCCTTTTTCCTCCCCTCCCCCCCTCTTCCCTCTCTCAGCATGTGGCCTTGTCTCAGCAGGCTCCAGTTCTCCTTTTTCCTCCCCTCCCCCTCTCTTCCCTCTCTCAGCATGTGGCCTTGTCTCAGCAGGCTCCAGTTCTCCTTTTTCCTCCCCTCCCCCTCTCTTCCCTCTCTCAGCATGTGGCCTTGTCTCAGCAGGCTCCAGTTCTCCTTTTTCCTCCCCTCCCCCTCTCTTCCCTCTCTCAGCATGTGGCCTTGTCTCAGCAGGCTCCAGTTCTCCTTTTTCCTCCCCTCCCCCTCTCTTCCCTCTCTCAGCATGTGGCCTTGTCTCAGCAGGCTCCAGTTCTCCTTTTTCCTCCCCTCCCCCTCTCTTCCCTCTCTCAGCATGTGGCCTTGTCTCAGCAGGCTCCAGTTCTCCTTTTTCCTCCCCTCCCCCTCTCTTCCCTCTCTCAGCATGTGGCCTTGTCTCAGCAGGCTCCAGTTCTCCTTTTTCCTCCCCTCCCCCTCTCTTCCCTCTCTCAGCATGTGGCCTTGTCTCAGCAGGCTCCAGTTCTCCTTTTTCCTCCCCTCCCCCTCTCTTCCCTCTCTCAGCATGTGGCCTTGTCTCAGCAGGCTCCAGTTCTCCCTTTTCCTCCCCTCCCCCTCTCTTCCCTCTCTCAGCATGTGGCCTTGTCTCAGCAGGCTCCAGTTCTCCTTTTCCTCCCCTCCCCCTCTCTTCCCTCTCTCAGCGTGTGGCCTTGTCTCAGCAGGCTCCAGTTCTCCTTTTTCCTCCCCTCCCCCTCTCTCAGCGTGTGGCCTTGTCTCAGCAGGCTCCAGTTCTCCTTTTTCCTCCCCTCCCCCTCTCTTCCCTCTCTCAGCATGTGGCCATGTCTCAGCAGGCTCCAGTTCTCCTTTTTCCTCCCCTCCCCCTCTCTTCCCTCTCTCAGCATGTGGCCTTGTCTCAGCAGGCTCCAGTTCTCCTTTTTCCTCCCCTCCCCCTCTCTTCCCTCTCTCAGCATGTGGCCATGTCTCAGCAGGCTCCAGTTCTGCCTTTCTCTCATTTCATCCCTCTCAAAGCCACAGTATGAGATAGAATGAGTCTTTGCATTACAGGCCTCACAGTGTTACTAAACCCACGCACACAGACAATACAGACACATAAATAAATCATCCCTGTCTTGTCTCGCTACGGAGCAGAGAAGAGGATGGAGGGAGGGATGAAGGGAGAGAGAAGGAGAGAGGAACAGAGAGAGAGAGAAATAGGAGGGAGGGAGAGGGATATATAGAGAGGGGATAGGAATCAACATCAAATCAAAGTTTACACACAGATTATCACAGGTGCAGTGAAATGTTTGTGTTCATAGCTCCAACAGTGGAGTAATATCTAGCAATACAATAACAATACACACATAATCCAGAATATTAGATACGTATAAAGTGGGTGAAACAGTATGTGAACATTGTTAAAGTGACCAGCCTTCAATGACTATTGACAGTGGCTTGCGAAAGTATTCACCCCCCTTGGCATTTTTCCTATTTTGTTGCCTTACAACCTGGAATTAAAATGGATTTTTTGGGGGGGTTTGTATCATTTCATTTACAAAACATGCCTACCACTTTGAAGATGCATTTTTTTATTTATTGTGAAGCAAACAAGAAATAAGAAAGAAAAACAGAAAACTTGAGCATGCGTAACTATTCACCCCCCCCCCAAAGTCAATACTTTGTAGAGCCACCTTTTGCAGCAATTACAGCTGCAGGTCTCTTGGGGTATGTCGCTATAAGCTTGGCACATCTACAGTGAGGGAAAAAAGTATTTGATCCCCTGCTGATTTTGTACGTTTGCCCACTGACAAAGACATGATCAGCCTATAATTTTAATGGTAGGTTTATTTGAACAGTGAGAGACAGAATAACAACAACAAAAAACAGAAAAACGCATGTCAAAAATGTTATAAATTGATTTGCATTTTAATGAGGGAAATGAGTATTTGACCCCTCTGCAAAACATGACTTAGTACTTGGTGGCAAAACCCTTGTTGGCAATCACAGAGGTCAGACGTTTCTTGTAGTTGGCCACCAGGATTGCACACATCTCAGGAGGGATTTTGTCCCACTCCTCTTTGCAGATCTTCTCCAAGTCATTAAGGTTTCGAGGATGGCTAGGCCACTCCAGGACCTTAATGTGCTTCTTCTTGAGCCACTCCTTTGTTGCCTTGGCCGTGTGTTTTGGGTCATTGTCATGCTGGAATACCCATCCACGACCCATTTTCAATGCCCTGGCGGAGAGAAAGAGGTTCTCACCCAAGATTTGATGGTACATGGCCCCGTCCATCGTCCCTTTGATGCTGTGAAGTTGTCCTGTCCCCTTAGCAGAAAAACACCCCCAAAGCATAATGTTTCCACCTCCATGTTTGACGGTGGGGATGGTGTTTTTGGGGTCATAGGCAGCATTCCTCCTCCTCCAAACACGGCGAATTGAGTTGATGCCGAAGAGCTCAATTTTGGTCTCATCTGACCACAACACTTTCACCCAGTTCTCCTCTAAATCATTCAGATGTTCATTGGCAAACTTCAGACGGCCCTGTATATGTGCTTTCTTGAGCAGGGGGACCTTGCGTGCGCTGCAGGATTTCAGTCCTTCACGGCGTAGTGTGTTACCAATTGTTTTGTTGGTGACTATGGTCCCAGCTGCCTTGAGATCATTGACAAGATCCTCCCATGTAGTTTTGGCCTGATTCCTCACCGTTCTCATGATCATTGCAACTCCACGAGGTGAGAGTTGCATGGAGCCCCAGGCCGAGGGAGATTGACAGTTATTTTGTGTTTCTTCCATTTGCGAATAATCGCACCAACTGTTGTCACCTTCTCACCAAGCTGCTTGGCGATGGTCTTGTAGCCCATTCCAGCCTTGTGTAGGTCTACAATCTTGTCCCTGACATCCTTGGAGAGCTCTTTGGTCTTGGCCATGGTGGAGAGTTTGGAATCTGATTGATTGATTGCTTCTGTGGACAGGTGTCTTTTATACAGGTAACAAATGGAGATTAGGAGCATTCCCTTTAAGAGTGTGCTCCTAATCTCAGCTCGTTACCTGTATAAAAGATACCTGTGAGCCAGAAATATTTCTGATTGAGAGGGGGTCAAATACTTATTTCCTTCATTAAAATGCAAATCAATTTATAACATTTCTGGATTATTTTGTTGTTATTCTGTCTCTCACTGCTCAAATAAACCTACCACTAAAATTATAGACTGATCATTTCTTTGTCAGTGGGCAAACGTACAAAATCAGCATGGGATCAAATACTTTTTTCCCTCACTGTAGCCACTGGGATTTTTGCCCATTCATGAAGGCAAAACTGCTCCAGCTCCTTCAAGTTGGATGGGTTCCACTGGTGTACAGGAATCTTTAAGTCATACCACAGATTCTCAATTGGATTGAGGTCTGGGCTTTGACTAGGCCATTCCAAGACATTTAAATGTTTCCCCTTAAACCACTAAAGTGTTGCTTTAGCAGTATGCTTAGGGTCATTGTCCTGCTGGAAGGTGAACCTCCGTCCCAGTCTCAAATCTCTGGAAGACTGAAACGGGTTTGCCTCAAGATTTTCCCTGTATGTAGCACCATCCATCATTCCTTCAATTCTGACCAGTTTCCCAGTCCCTGTCGATGTAAAACATCCCCACAGCATGATGCTGCCACCACCAAGCTTCACTGTGGGGATGGTGTTCTTGGGGTGATGAGAGGTGTGGGGTTTGCGCCAGACAAATCGTTTTCCTTGATGGCCAAAAAGCTAATTTTTAGTCTCATTTGACCAGAGTACCTATTTCAATATGTTTGGGGAGTCTCCCACATGGCTTTCGGCAAACACCAAACATGTTTGCTTATATTTTCTTTAAGCAATGGCTTTTTTTTCTGGCCACTCTTCCATAAAGCCCAGCTCTGTGGAGTGTACAGGCTTAAAATGGTACTATGGAAAGGTACTCCAATCTCTGCTGTGGAGCTTTGCAGCTCCTTCAAGGTTATCTTTGGTCTCTTTGTTGCCACTCTGATTAATGCCCTCCTTGCCTGGTCTGTGAGTTTTGGTGGGTGGCCCTCTCTTGGTAGGTTTGTTGTGGTGCCATATTCTTTCAATTTTTAAATAATGGATTTAATGGTGCTCCGTGGGATGTTCAAAGTTTCAGATATTTTTTTATAACCCAACCCTGATCTGTACTTCTCCACAACTTTGTCCCTGACCTGTTTGGAGAGCTCCTTGGTCTTCGTGGTGCCACTTGCTTGGTGGTGCCCCTTGCTTAGTGGTGTTGCAGACTCTGGGGCCTTTCAGTACAGGTGTATATATGCTGAGATCATGTGACAGATCATTTGACACTTAGATTGCACACAGGTGGACTTTATTTAACTGATTATGTGACTTCTGAAGGTAATTGGTTGCACCAGATCTTATTTAGGGCATTCATGGCAAAGGGGGTGAAAACATACAGTTGAAGTCGGAAGTTTACATACACCTTAGCCAAACACAGTTTTTCACAACTCCTGACATTGAATCCTAGTAAAGATTAGGTCAGTATTTGAAGAATTTGATATGTCAGAATAATAGTAGAGAAAATGATTTATTTCAGCTTTTATTTATTTAATCACATTCCCAGTGGGTCAGAAGTTTACCTACACTCAAATAGTATTTGGTAGCATTGCCTTTAAATTGTTTAACTTGGGTCAAACGTTTCTGGTAGCCTTCCACAAGCTTCCCACAACAAGTTGGGTGAATTTTGGCCCATTTCTCCTGACAGAGCTGGTGTAACTGACTCAGGTTTGTAGGCCTTCTTTCTCGCTCACGCTTTTTCAGTTCTGCCCACACATTTTCTATAGGATTGAGGTCAGGGCTTTGTGATGGCCACTCCAATACCTTGACTTTGTTGTCCTTAGGCCATTTTGCCACAACTTTGGAAGTATGCTTGGGGTCATTGTCCATTTGGAAGACCCATTTGCTACCAAGCTTTAATTTCCTGACTGATGTCTTGAGATGTTGCTTCAATATCTCCACATAATTTTCCTTCCTCATGATGCCATCTATTTTGTGAAGTGCACCAGTCCCTCCTGCAGCAAAGCACCCCCACAGCATGATGCTGCCACCCCCGTGCTTTACGGTTGGGATGGTGTTCTTCGGCTTGCAAGAACCGCCTTTTTCCTACAAACATAACGATGGTCATTATGGCCAAACAGTTCTATTTTTGTTTCAAAACACCAGAGGACATTTCTCCAAAAAGTAATATCTTTGTCCCCATGTGGAGTTGCAAACCGTAGGCTGGCTTTTTTATGGCGGTTTTGGAGCAGTGGCTTCTTCCTTGCTGAGCAGCCTTTCCGGTTATGTCGATATAGGACTCGTTTTACTGTGGATATAGATACTTTTGTACCTGTTTCCTCCAGCATCTTCACACGGTCGTTTGCTGTTGTTCTGGGATTGATTTGCACTTTTCGCACCAAAGTACGTTCATCTCTAGGAGACAGAATGCGTCTCCTTCGTGAGCGGTATGACTGCTGCGTGGTCCCATGGTGTTTATACTTGCGTACTATTGTTTGTACAGATGAACGTTGTACCTTCAGGCGTTTGGAAATTGCTCCCAAGGATGAACCAGACTTGTGGAGGTCTACAATCTTTTTCTGAGGTCTTGGCTGATTTATTTTGATTTTCCCATGATGTCAAGCAAAGAGGCACTGAGTTTGAAGGTAGACCTTGAAATACATCCACAGGTACACCTCCAATTGACTCAAATGATGTCAATTAGCCTATCAGAAGCTTCTAAAGCAATGACATCATTTTCTGGAATTTTCCAAGCTGTTTAAAGGCACAGTCAACTTAGTGTATGTAAACCTCTGACCCACTGGAATTGTGATACAGTGAATTATAAGTGAAATAATCTGTCTGTAAACAATTGTTGGAAAAATGACTTGTGTCATGCACAAAGTAGATGTCCTAAACGACTTGTCAAAACTATAGTTTGTTAACGAGAAATTTGTGGAGGGGTTGCAAAAACGAGTTTTAATGTAACTGAAAGATAAATAGTTCATTTCAAAGTAGTTGGCTCTGTGTGTTCTCTAAGTAAAGTCTGCTTCCCCTGAGGAAAAACATCAACACACTTTCTTCTAGTTTTGGCATTTCACTGTTTTACTTCCTTCTATGGCCGTTTACAGAGGAAGTACTACACATATTAGAGGAGGGCATTTTGACCCCACCTTACCTGTTTCTTAAGGTCATGACCTTCAGGGATACTAAAGACCTGGTGAAGAAACAGATAGATCAGTGTTACACAGAGATGTTTCAAAGACCAATGAAGCCAATCAATATATAGCATGGGATTACAAACCATAAATCAAATCAAAGTTTATTGGTTGTCTACACAGATTTGCAAATGTTATCGCAGGTGCAGTGAAATGCTTGTGTTTCTAGATCCAACAGTGCAGTAATACCTAGCTAAATGCTTGTGTTTCTAGATTCAACAGTGCAGTAATACCTAGCTAAATGCTTGTGTTTCTAGCTCCAACAGTGCAGAAATATATAGCTAAATGCTTGTGTTTCTAGATCCAACAGTGCAGTAATACCTAGCTAAATGCTTGTGTTTCTAGATCCAACAGTGCAGTAATATCTAGCTAAATGCTTGTGTTTCTAGCTCCAACAGTGCAGTAATACCTAGCAATAAAGGAATATATAATAATACGCAAATAATCTAGAAACATCATGGCAGGGTACTGGGAGGACGGCCGGCTAGTGGTGACTGTTTGGCCTGAAGATAGAAGCTTTTTTCTCAGTCTCTCCGTCCAAGCTTTGATGGAGGGTGAACAGGCCGTGGCTCGGATTGCTGAGGTCCTTGATGATCTTCTTGGCTTTCCTGTGACACCGGGCGCTGTAGATGTCCTGGAGGGCAGGCAGTGTGCCCCTGGTGATGCGATGGGCCACCCTCTAGAGAGCCCAGTGGTTGCGGACGGTGCAGTTGCTGTACCACATGACTGGACAATAATCAAGATAAGACAAAACTAGAGCCTGCAGGACTTGCTTTTTGGATTGTGGTGTCTAAAAATCAGAGTGATTCAATTGACATTTTTAGTCATTTAGCAGACACTCTTATCCAGAGCGACTTACAATTAGTGAGTGCATACATTTTTCATACTGGCCCCCGAGCATCTCTTTATTAAGGACAAAGCTCTCCCCATCTTTACAACCATTGAATCTATATGCTTTGACCGTGACAGTTTACAATCTAAGGTAACACTAAGTAATTTAGTCTCCTCAACTTGTTCAACAACCACATCATTCATTGCCAGATTCAGCTGAGGTCTAGAACTTAGGGAATGATTTGTACCAAATACAATGCTCTTAGCTTTAGAGATGCTCAGGACCAGTTGATTACTGGCCACCCATTCCAAAACAGACTGCAACTCTTTGTTAAGTGTTTCAGTGACTTCATTAGCTGTGGTTGCTGATGCGTTTATGGTTGAATCATCAGTATACATGGACACACATGCTTTGTTTAATGCCAGTGGCAGGTCATTGGTAAAAATAGAAAAGAGTAGAGGTCCTAGGGAGCTGCCCTGTGGTACACCACACTTTATATCTTTGACATTAGCAAAGCTTCCATTAAAGAAAACCCTTTGAGTTCTATTAGATAGATAACTCTGAATCCACGATATGGCAGAGGTTGAAAAGCCATAACACATATGTTTTTTCAACAACAGGTTATGGTCAATAATATCAAAGGCTGCACTGAAATCTAACATTACAGCTCCCACAATCTTCTTATTATCAATCTCTTTCAATATCAGGTTCTTGTCCAGTTCTGGCATTTAGGTCGCCACAGACTAGTAAATGTCCCTGGGCCTGGAAATTGTTGATCTCCCCCTCTAGGATGGAGAAGCTGTCCAGGTTCCTGCTATTAAGACCAAAGGCAGATGACCTCAGACCTTGTGTATGCAGTGCCTTAGACCACTGCGCCACTCAGGAGACACTGGGATGGTGTCTCGCTGGTCTGGGCGGGGTGTCTGTTGTTCTGTTGCTCCTGTGTGAGGTGCTGGGGCTGCAACAGTCCTCTGACAACAGCTCAAGGGCATGCCTAGTGTTTGGGCACCAGAGTTTAGCCACTTTGTGTTTGGGAAAAAGTTTATCCTCTTGAATGTATTTGCTATTTGAGTCAATGAGGAGCACAATCTCTGGCTTTTGTGTGTCCTCAGTGGATGTGTGGGGGCTGTCAATAGGGCTATCAGGGGAGCTGACAGGGGGGCTGTTAGGAGGGGGTGGGGTCTGTTGGGTTGGTGGGTCCTGTCTTGTCAGTCCCATTGTGGTGTTGAGATTGTGGTCCGGGTCTGAGGTGGGCTGTTCTGCTGGCTTCTCTGGGGGAGTGTCCTGCTCTCTGTCACACCTCAGCTTTCTGACCTCATCCTTCAGTGCCATGTCAGCCTCTTTAAGTTCTCTCACCTCAGTCCGTAGAGCAGACAGCTCTCTCAGACAGCCGTAGAGCAGACAGCTCTCTCAGACAGCCGTAGAGCAGACAGCCCTCTAAGACAGCCGTAGAGCAGACAGCTCCATCAGACAGCCGTAGAGCAGACAGCCGTAGAGCAGACAGCCGTAGAGCAGACATCCATCAGACAGCCGTAGAGCTCTCTCAGACAACTGTCCATCTCCACATTCTGCCTTCCGGGTCTTGTTGAGGGGGGGGGGGGGGGGGGGGTGTGTTCAGACTCAGAATGGGGGAGTCGTCACAGACAGAGAGGGCTTTTCCTGCTGTGCTCTCTCTTTGATCCTATAAAAGTCCTGCTGGAACTGCATGAGGATGCCCTGCACCATTACTGTCCCAGACTTGTACACGTTGACAGAGGTTGTTTCAATTTCCTCAATGTCTAGTACTCCGAGTTTCCACCCTGGGCCAATACCCTCTCTCTTGACATAGGGGTAGTGTGCTCTTATAGCACTGTGCCATGCCAGGGGATGGTCTGTGTGGAACATTAATTTGCTTACGTTTCCCTCTTTGTAGCAGTCAGCAAATAGTGTCTCTGGATTGTCCTTGAGGAGATTTTTTTGTACTTATTCCATGCCGGGTTATTTTTAATATACATGGGGTACTTTATTGTAATGACCTTTACACAGTGATAAGCCATGGGGGCTTGAAAGGCCTCTGCTCAAGAGTTTTCACACCTCTCACTTCACACTTCCGTGCTAATTGAAGTTGCAGCCAGTTCAGGTCAAATCTGTCACAGCAGCTTGGTAGCTTAGTAGCCTTATGTAGTAGCTTTATATAACAGAATGACCTAGAGGTTATTGTCTTTTACTTTGTGCCTTCATAAGTAGGTTCAGACTGAACATCACTCACTCAGTTGTGTGTTGGATGGTATTTCCAGGTTCCGCTGTGTTTCTTCTGCAGGTTTTGGTTTGTTAGAAGTTTTTTCTTGATAGTCCTTGGCAGTAATAGTCCATTCAGGTAATTTTGTCCAAAATCAAGGTTTTAGGTATGGAATTATGATTTGGATTGAAGGTTTTGATGTTGAGGTTAGTATCCTGTATAAGTCCTAGCGAAAAAACTCTAATTTATCTACATTTATCCAACTCTAATCCTATCTTTTATAGAAGAACTCGGGAGCTCTCTCTCTCTCCACCTCTCTCTCTCTCTCTCTCAATTCAATTCAATTTCAATTCAATTTAAGGGCTTTATTGGCATGGAAAACGTGTGTTAACATTGCCAAAGCAAGTGAAGTAGATAGTAAACAAAAGTGAAACAATAAATATTAACAGTAAACATTACACTCAGAAGTTTCAAAAGAATAAAGACATTTCAAATGTCATATTATGTATATATACAGTGTTGTAACAATGTGCAAATAGTTAAAGTACAAATGGGAAAATAAATAAACATAAATATGGGTTGTATTTACAATGGTGTTTGTTCTTCACTGGTTGCCCTTTTCTTGTGGCAACAGGTCACAAATCTTGCAGCTGTGATGGCACACTGTGGTTTTTCACCCAGTAGATAAGGGAGTTTATCAAAATTGGGTTTGTTTTCGAATTCTTTGTGGATCGCTGTAATCTGAGGGAAATATGTGTCTCTAATATGGTCATACATTTGGCAGGAGGTTAGGAAGTGCAGCTCAGTTTCCACCTCATTTTGTGGGCAGTGTGCACATAGCCTGTCTTCTCTTGAGAGCCAGGTCTGCCTACGGCGGCCTTTCTCAATAGCAAGGCTATGCTCACTGAGTCTGTACATAGTCAAAGCTTTCCTTAAGTTTGGGTCAGTCACAGTGGTCAAGTATTCTGCCACTGTGTACTCTCTGTTTAGGGCCAAATAGCATTCTAGTTTGCTCTGTTTTTTTGTTTGTTCTTTCCAATGTGTCAAGTAATTCTCTTTTTGTTTTCTCATGATTTGGTTGGGTCTAGTTGTGTTGTTGTTGTTGTCCTGGGGCTGTGTGGGGTCTGTTTGTGTTTGTGAACAGAGCCCCAGGACAAGCTTACTTAGGGGACTCTTCTCCAAGTTCATCTCTCTGTAGGTGATGGCTTTGTTATGGAAGGTTTGGGAATCGCTTCCTTTTAAGTGGTTATAGAATTTAACGGCTCTTTTCTGGATTTTGATAATTAGCGGGTATTGGCCTAATTCTGCTCTGCATGCATTATTTGGTGTTTTACGTTGTACACGGAGGATGTTTTTGCAGAATTCTGCATGCAGAGTCTCAATTTGGTGTTTGTCCCATTTTGTGAATTCTTGGTTGGTGAGCGGACCCCAGACCTCAGAACCATAAAGGGCAATGGGTTCTATAACTGATTCAAGTATTTTTAGCCAGATCCTAATTGGTATGTCAAATTTTATGTTCCTTTTGATGGCATAGAAGGCCCTTCTTGCCTTGTCTCTCAGATCGTTCACAGCTTTGTGGAAGTTACCTGTGGCGCTGATGTTTAGGCCGAGGTATGTATAGTTTTTTGTGTGCTCTAGGGCAACGGTGTCTAGATGGAAATTGTATTTGTGGTCCTGGCAACTGGACCTTTTTTGGAACACCATTATTTTTGTCTTACTGAGATTTACTGTCAGGGCCCAGGTCTGACAGAATCTGTGCAGAAGATCTAGGTGCTGCTGTAGGCCCTCCTTGGTTGGTGACAGAAGCACCAGATCGTCAGCAAACAGAAGACATTTGACTTCAGATTCTAGTAGGGTGAGGCCGGGTGCTGCAGACTGTTCTAGTGCCCTCGCCAATTCGTTGATATATATGTTGAAGAGGGTGGGGCTTAAACTGCATCCCTGTCTCACCCCACGGCCCTGTGGAAAGAAATGTGTGTGTTTTTTGCCAATTTTAACCGCACACTTGTTGTTTGTGTACATGGATTTTATAATGTCGTATGTTTTTCCCCCAACCCCACTTTCCATCAATTTGTATAGCAGACCCTCATGCCAAATTGAGTCAAAAGCTTTTTTGAAATCAACAAAGCATGAGAAGACTTTGCATTTTTTTTGGTTTGTTTGTTTGTCAATTAGGGTGTGCAGGGTGAATACGTGGTCTGTCGTACGGTAATTTGGTAAAAAGCCAATTTGACATTTGCTCAGTACATTGTTTTCACTGAGGAAATGAACTAGTCTGCTGTTAATGATAATGCAGAGGATTTTCCCAAGGTTGCTGTTGACGCATATCCCACGGTAGTTATTGGGGTCAAATTTGTCTCCACTTTTGTAGATTGGGGTGATCAGTCCTTGGTTCCAGATGTTGGGGAAGATGCCAGAGCTAAGGATGATGTTAAAGAGTTTAAGTATAGCTAATTGAAATTTGTGGTCTGTATATTTTATCATTTCATTGAGGATACCATCAACACCACAGGACTTTTTGGGTTGGAGGGTTTGTATTTTATCCTGTAGTTCATTCAATGTAATTGGAGAATCCAGTGGGTTCTGGTAGTCTTTAATAGTTGATTCTAAGATTTGCATTTGATCATGTATATTTTTTTGCTGTTTGTTCTCTGTTATAGGGCCAAAAAGATTGGAGAAGTGGTTTACCCATACATCTCCGTTTTGGATAGATAGCTCTTCGTGTTGTTGTTTGTTTAGTGTTTTCCAATTTTCCCAGAAGTGGTTAGAGTCTATGGATTCTTCAATTACATTGAGCTGATTTCTGACATGCTGTTTGTTAGAGCCGATTTGGGCATATTTTGTATAAAAGACTGAACATACTGAGCTCCATGTACATTTGTGTAAATATATTAAATATTAATGTATATGATGAAATATAAGGTACGTACCTTTATGATTTATTTACCGGATTGAGATATATTCATTTGTTATTAGTGTAACTCAGTTTTTGGCCCCCCCTCTCGCCCATTCATTGTACTGTGTTAATTGTGTTAGTATAAAGGCAGGAAGTTGGGCCTTCGGGGGGAGGAGTCCTTGCTAGATGCGGGAGCGGTATAGTTTTTTGACCATATAGACATACAGAAATACAGACAGACAGGTCATATTATATTATGTATTTGCATTTCAAGTAATCTCTGCTTTAAGTTGATTGGAGAATACCTTTTTGTTAGATAAGAAGAATAAACATTTTTGTTGCACTATATCCCTGGATCTCATTGAATGTTTGGCCGTTTGGAAACGTTGAGTGTGGACTGTATGCGTCCGAAACAACCCCGCTTCAGGCTAGGGCAGTGGCTATGGTAAAGAGGAAAGGAAGCCACTACATTCAAGTCAAAAACTCTGTGAAGGATTACTACCGGAAGGAAATCTCCGGTTCGGACACACGCTGGATTTTGTTCTATTTGTAATTGCATTCGGACCATAAGGACAGCTCGCTTGGAAGGATTTGAACTCCTAGATTTCGCCAGCCGTGAGTAACCACTGCGAATGAATGAGCTGCCCTGTTCAAGGCGAGCGTTTGATCATGCATATTATGGAAGCGCAAATGTGCTTATAATTGGAATGTTTGATAAACTTGGGAATGGAATTCAAAATACAGCGCTGTGAAAACAATTAAGAAGTTTAAGTTCGGGAAACACAGATCCTATGCACAATGTAGCCTAATCATATATCTAATATTTGGCCTAACGTGGAAATGCAATCCATCAACGCAACGAATGCAACTTAAGGATCTAAAGATACTGCGTGTTAAAACTTCATTAAAGGGACAAAACCTCAACGGGATGAAATGTTTAAAACGCATCTAAAATGCCAAACTTGCACATGTGCAATTCAAAATGGGTCAATATGCTGAAATGGATGACTGTGTTTTTAAAGATTAAAGGAGGTCTAAAGGGGCATTACGTTTAACAATCAAACCAATAACCGTGTCATTGTAAATTGAGTGAACTAAAAGTGAATGATGGAGGAGGAAATCCCAAATAAGACTCCACTGGAGAGGGCAGAGGAGCATCTAAATTCACTCTATGCAGCCCGGAGAGGCAAACTTGGAGTGTGTACACGCAAAATGAATGAAATAAAAGTCCTTCTTGTTGATGGAGGAAACATTGCAACTGTGAATGAGAGTCTTGAAGCATTTGATGCTGTGCTCAATGACTTTAAGAAGGCTCATGAATCTGTGCTAGAGCTAGTCACAGAGGAGGAACAGGAACAGGAGAGCATTAACTATTATCAACCAAGAATGAGAACTTATGAACATTTCCTGAAAGAGGTGGAAATATGGAAAAAGGCTGAAGTTGAGCCACAAACGCTCATTGAACCACATGACAGCATTTCCAATGTGTCAAAAATATCAAGTAAAACTAAGTATTCTAAGACTGCTTCCTCAGTGTCCTCTGAACGCCTTAAAGCCGAGGCAGAACGAGCAGCTCTACTAGCTCGCCAAGCATCATTACAAGACAAGCATGCATTGGAACTGGAGAAAGCTCAACTGAATGTTAGGATGGAAAAAATGGCACTGGAAACGGACATAGCAGCATATAATCCCAAACTGAAGGTCCTGGAGAGTACCGAGTCAACTTCTCAATCCCATTCTGTGGCAGCCCATTTACTAAGCCAAGAAGATGGAATGAACTCTTACTTTGAGAAACAGGAACCAGAGGTCTATGTGGAACCTGAACCATCACCTGTTGAGTTTGCCGCATTAGGTGCAGTTCCAAAGACCCCACTACAAAGAGTTTTACAACAACCGACCACAAAGCCATCAAACCCTATTCCGAAAACAGTCGTAAACCACACTCTTCAGCAGCCAACAGCAAGGTCTAGCAATCGACACAGAATCAACACTGCGGGTATCAGCCATAATACCAGCCATGATAACCTCTCTACTGTCATGCAAAGGCAGAATGAAATTGCTGACCTCCTTGTACTACAGCACAAACAAGCCACACTCCCTGTTAGGGAGATACCTATGTTTGACGGTGATCCTCTAAACTTTAGGCCATTCATGCGTGCATTTGAGCATGGTATAGAAGATAAGACAAGCAGTCACCAGGATAGGCTCTATTATCTGGAACAATACACCTCTGGTCAGCCCAAGGATCTGGTCCGTAGTTGTCTGCATATGGAAGCCAGAAGAGGCTATGCAGTAGCTAAGAGGTTGTTAAAGGAACACTTTGGCAATGAAATCAAAGTCACCACTGCTTACATGGAAAAGGCTTGGAACTGGACAAACATCAAACCCGATGATGGAAAGGGACTGGGTGGTTATGCACTCTATCTAAGAGGTTGCTGTAACGCTATGCAAGACCTACAGAACATGGAAGAGCTTAATCTTCCCTCCAACATAAAGCTGATCATGTCAAAACTTCCCTACAAACTAAGGGAAAAATGGAGGTCTATGGCATGTGATATTTTAGAGAGAAGTCACCTGAGGGCCCAGTTCAGTGACCTGGTAACGTTCATGGAAAAACAGGCCAAAATACTGCAGGATCCGTTGTATGGAGATATTCAAGATCCCCTGTACAACAAAAGGTTTTTAAAACCCAAAACAGAAGCTGACTTTAAACAGCAGTTCAAGTCCAAGAGTAGGGGAAGCAGCTTTGCCACTACAGTAGCTGTAGTGGCAGATTGTGACTCTGAAAAACCTTTAAAAGAACAAACATTCAAAGTAAAGAGACCAGGCACCTACCCTTCTGATGCTCCCAGTATCTCATGTATATTTTGTGCTGGTGCGCATTTATTGGTCGACTGCCAACAGGTGAAGGCACAGCCACATGAATTCAAGGTTGAGTTTCTGAGATCAAAAGGCCTTTGTTTTGGCTGTTTGATGAGAGGACACTTAAGCAGAGAATGTAAAAGAAGGATGACCTGTCAGAGCTGTCAAAGAAAGCACCCCACTATCCTGCACATTGAAGGAAGAGAGAGATTTAGATCTCAAAAGGCAGATATGAGTGGTGTAGCAGTAAAGCGGGAGGAGACTGTCAGCAGTGCTCTTGTTTCACTGGAAGCTGGTGAAGATACCGGGGCCGGTACAGATTGTGCACTTGCAATTGTGCCAGTTCAAGTAAAGGTGGCAAATGGAAGCAAGTCTGTGTTAACCTATGCGTTTCTCGATTCTGGTAGCTCAGCAACATTTTGTACGGAGAGACTCATGAGGCAGTTGCAAGCTAAAGGCAGTGCGACTGAAATTCTGCTACGCACAATGGGGCAGGAGAGTCCTACCAAGAGCTTCGAGATATCTGGATTAGAGATTGGCAATGTGGAAGGCGACACATTTCTTGCATTACCAAAGGTCTACACCCAACATAAGATCCCAGTGACAAGAGAGAACATTCCCACTCAGAAAGAGCTCAAAAGGTGGCCATACCTGAAAGAGGTTCAGTTGAAGGAGATTGATGCCGACGTCGAACTTCTGATTGGCGTAAATGCTCCAAAGGCAATGGAACCCTGGCAAATCATAAATAGCCAAGGCAACGGACCGTATGCAGTGAAAACCCTCTTTGGATGGGTGATGAATGGTCCTCTCAACAGTTGTACCATGGCAGAAGAATCCGGGCGTCCTACGGTGATGGCCAATCGTATCTCAATGGCCGACCTGGGGGTTCTTCTTGTAAATCAGTACAACCATGACTTCCCTGAGAGAGAGTATGAAGAGAAAAGTGAGATGTCAGCTGAGGATCGTAGGTTTATGGAGATAGTATCAAGCTCCATAACCCTCAAAGACCATCACTACTACTTACCGTTGCCCTTTCGCAACAAAGATGTAGTCCTGCCAAACAACCGCGACATGGCAAAGCAGCGGGCTCTAAATATTATCAGGAAGTTCAAGAAGGACAAAGGTTACGCTGCAGAGTACAAAGGCTTCATGGAAGAGATGATAACAAAAGGTTACGCCGAGAAGGTACCACAAGAACAGCTCCTCAGAGAGAAAGGCAAGGTATGGTACATACCACACCATGGCGTTCACCATAAGCGCAAAGGAACGATACGAGTGGTGTTTGACTGTTCATCATCCTATAAAGGTACATCTCTTAACAGTGAACTCCTTCAAGGCCCTGACCTGGCAAACACGCTTATAGGAGTCTTGCTAAGATTTCGGCAAGAGCACATTGCCATGATGGCAGACATCGAAGGAATGTTCCATCAAGTACGTGTCCATGAAGATGACTTAGACTTCCTGCGATTCCTATGGTGGCCGGATGGTGATACTAACAAAAGATTGGAGGAGTACAGAATGACAGTACATCTTTTCGGTGCAATATCCTCTCCAAGTTGTGCAAACTTTGCACTGCGAAAGACTGCAGAAGACAACTGTGAGGGGTACGATGAAGAGGTGATTCAAACAGTCAAGTCCAACTTCTATGTTGATGACTGCCTCAAGTCAGTGGCCACAGAAGAACAAGCCATAGCTCTCACAAGAAACCTCAGGGATGTGTGCTCTCAAGGTGGGTTCAAATTGACCAAGTGGGTCAGCAACAGCCGCACTGTACTAGCTTCTATCCCTGATGAACACAAAGCCAAGCAGATAAAAGAACTGGACCTGGACAGAGAAAAGCTGCCTGTTGAAAGAGCACTTGGGATCCGATGGAACATTGAAAGGGATGTGTTTACCTTCCAGGTCACTGTCAAGAACAGACCCCTTACAAGAAGAGGTATTCTCTCAACTGTCAGCTCTATTTATGATCCATTAGGTTTCCTCGCCCCATTCGTATTAAGGGCAAAGCAAATTCTTCAAGTGCTCTGCAAGCTAAAGTGTGGATGGGACGAAGTCATCCCTGAAGAACACTCTATTTCATGGAAGAGATGGCTCTCAGAGCTGGACCAGCTCTCCAGATTCCAGATCAACAGGTGTATGATGCCGGAGAACTTTGGTCAAATCAAGACCGCACAGCTGCATCACTTCGGTGATGCAAGTGAACAAGGTTATGGCACGGCAAGCTACCTTAGGTTCACAAACGTTATGGAAAAGGTCCACATCGCATTCATACTGGGGAAATCAAGGGTGACTCCACTCAAGCAGATGACGATCCCCAGACTGGAACTAGCTGCAGCAACATTGGCAGTGCGAGTGGACAGGATGTTAAGGTTGGAGCTCCAGATTGAACTTGAGGAGTCAACTTTCTGGACAGACAGCCAGTCGGTGCTAAAATACATCCGCAACGATACCAAGAGATTCCATACTTTTGTGGCTAATAGGGTTGCTATGATCCGTGACCTATCGAAAGCAAAACAGTGGAGGTATTTGAACTCCAAACACAACCCAGCCGATGATGCCTCAAGAGGATTACATGTTGAAACTTTCCTGAACTCAAAGAGATGGCGCAAAGGACCAGAATTCCTGGAGAAAACAGAAACACAATGGCCGAAAGTCCCCGAGGAGCTTGGCTCCATCCCTCCAGATGATCCAGAGGTGAGAAAAGACGTCATCGTAAACAGTACATGTGTGGAAGAAAAGAGTCCGACCAGCAAACTGATTGAGTACTATTCAACATGGAACAGCTTGAAGAAAGCAGTTGCCTGGATGCTGAAACTGAAGAGACTTCTACTACAGTTAAGCCAGAAAAGGAAAGTTCTCACCCAAACTGATCCAGGATCAGATCAGAGTCTGACAAACTCACTGAAGGAACAAATTGACAAGTTCAAACTGACGTTTGGAAAAGAAAGTCTGTCTGTAGATGACCTAGATGAAGCAGAAAAGGTCATCATTCGATTTGAGCAACGACAGCACTTTAAACAACAAATTGCACTAGTTGTAAAAGGAAAACAATGTGCCAAGAGAAGCGGCTCAATCTGTAAGCTTGATCCAATAGTTGACAATGGCATTCTGAGAGTAGGAGGAAGGTTAAGCAAAGCTGCTATGCCTACGGAACTAAAGAATCCTATGATCCTGCCCAAAGTCTTACATCTCCAGACTGATCTTACTCCACATCCATGAGCAGGTTGGCCACTCTGGGAGAGGTCACATGCTTTCTAGACTTCGCCAGCGATATTGGATACCCTGTGCCAACTCCTTAGCAAGGAAGATCCTTAAGAGCTGTGTCTTCTGCAGGCGGATGCAAGCTAGAGCTGGGGAACAGAAGATGGCTGACCTTCCACAAGATCGGGTAGCACCTGATTTGCCGCCTTTCACCCATGTGGGCATAGATTACTTCGGCCCCATAGAGGTGAAGCGAGGCCGCGTTCATGTGAAGCGGTATGGTGTGATCTTTACTTGCCTTGTGAGTCGAGCCGTCCATCTAGAAGTTGCTAGTTATCTGGATACTGATTCCTGCATCAATGCCCTGCGCAGGTTCATCTGTCGAAGGGGCCCAGTAACAAGTATCAGAACAGACAATGGCACCAACTTTGTCGGAACACACAGAGAGCTAGGAGAAGCTCTGAAAGAGCTGGATCACAACAAGATTCAAAATAAATTACTGAAGGAAGGAGTGACATGGTCATTCAACCCTCCCTCTGGAGCCCACCATGGGGGGGTATGGGAGAGGTTGATCCGACTGGTGAAAAATATCCTCTATTCAGTCCTTAAAGAGCAAGTACTGGATGATGAGGCTTTGCAGACAGCCTTGTGTGAAGTTGAGGCGATTATGAACGACAGACCAATCACTACTGTAACAAATGACCCTAACGATCTAGAACCCCTGACTCCGAACCATCTGCTTCATCTGAGAGCAAAGCCAGTCCTGCCACCAGGACTATTCCAGAGAAGTGACCTATACTCAAGAAGGAGATGGAAGCAAGTACAATATATCACTGACCTCTTCTGGAAGAGATGGATCAGGGAGTATCTTCCACTTATGCAGGAGCGGAACAAGTGGAACAAAACTAAGAGAAACTTCAGTCCTGGTGACCTTGTGGTCATCGTCGATGACACCGCCCCAAGGAACTCTTGGCTAATGGGGCGTGTGGTGAAGGCTTTGCCAGGGGCCAAAGGTCTTGTCCGGAGCGTCATGGTTAAGACTAAGACCAATATCTTACAGAGACCTATCAATAAACTCTGTCTGCTCCTTGAGGCGACGAAGTGAGACACACACACACACAGTGCTCCATCTTTGAATCACGTGCACCTCTGATTCGTTGATGTCGTACTCTTACATTCTTTGATGTCATACATTTTGTGGACGTCAAACTCTTGACATTTTTTGGAAGTTGAACACCTTTACACTTCAACTCAGACTGAGATCTATGGACTATTTTCCTATATAGCACCTTGTATATTTGTATATAGCTATGAACTGTAATGGTGCTCTGGTATAGAATGTTTTTGTATTGGCTCTACGTTTGAATATTAAGTAATTGTTGTGCATTCAGTGCAGTCAACAATTAGGGGCCGGTATGTTAGAGCCGATTTGGGCATATTTTGTATAAAAGACTGAACATACTGAGCTCCATGTACATTTGTGTAAATATATTAAATATTAATGTATATGATGAAATATTAGGTACGTACCTTTATGATTTATTTACCGGATTGAGATATATTCATTTGTTATTAGTGTAACTCAGTTTTTGGCCCCCCCTCTCGCCCATTCATTGTACTGTGTTAATTGTGTTAGTATAAAGGCAGGAAGTTGGGCCTTCGGGGGGAGGAGTCCTTGCTAGATGCGGGAGCGGTATAGTTTTTTGACCATATAGACATACAGAAATACAGACAGACAGGTCATATTATATTATGTATTTGCATTTCAAGTAATCTCTGCTTTAAGTTGATTGGAGAATACCTTTTTGTTAGATAAGAAGAATAAACATTTTTGTTGCACTATATCCCTGGATCTCATTGAATGTTTGGCCGTTTGGAAACGTTGAGTGTGGACTGTATGCGTCCGAAACAACCCCGCTTCAGGCTAGGGCAGTGGCTATGGTAAAGAGGAAAGGAAGCCACTACACTGTTCCTTCTTTTTCCGTAGTGTATTTCTGTATTGTTTTAGTTATTCACCATAGTGAAGGCGTAGGCTCAGGTTTTCTGGTTCTCTATGTTTTTGGTTGGATAGGTTTCTCATTTTCTTTCTTAGGTTTTTGCATTCTTCATCAAACCATTTATCACTGTTATTACTTTTCTTTGGTTTTCTGTTAGAGATTTTTAGATTTGATAGGGAAGCTGAGAGGTCAAATATACTGTTTAGGTTTTCTACTGCCAAGTTTACACCTTCACTATTACAGTGGAACGTTTTGTCCAGGAAGTTGTCTGGAATGGATTTAATTTGTTGTTTCCTAATTGTTTTTTGGTAGGTTTCAACACTACTTTCCTTCCATCTATAGCATTTCTTAATATTATTCAGTTTTTTTGGCTTTGATGCCTCATGATTGAGTATTGCTCTGTTCAAGTAGACTGTGATTTTGCTGTGGTCTGATAGGGGTGTCAGTGGGCTGACTGTGAACGCTCTGAGAGACTCTGGGTTGAGGTCAGTGATAAAGTAGTCTACAGTACTACTGCCAAGAGATGAGCTATAGGTGTACCTACCATAAGAGTCCCCTCGAAACCTACCATTGACTATGTACATACCCAGTGTGCGACAGAGCTGCAGGAGTCGTGACCCAATTTTGTTGCTTATGTTGTCGTAGTTGTGCCTAGGGGGGCATATGGGGGAGGGAATTCTGTCACCTCCAGGTAGGTGTTTGTCCCCCTGTGTGCTGAGGGTGTCAGGTTCTTGTCCAGTTCTGGCATTTAGGTCGCCACAGACTAGTACATGTCCCTGGGTCTGGAAATTATTGATTTCCCCCTCCAGGATGGAGAAACTGTCTTCATTAAAGTATGGGGATTCTAGTGGGGGGATATGGGTAGCACACAGGAGGACATTTTTCTCAGTTGAGATAATTTCCTTTTGAATTTCTAACCAAATGTAAAATGTTCCTGTTTTGATTAATTTAATAGAGTGAGTTAGGTCTGCTCTATACCAAATTAGCATACCCCCTGAGTCCCTTCCCTGTTTCACACCTGGTAGTTTGGTGGATGGGACTACCAGCTCTCTGTAACCTAGAGGGCAACCAGTGGGTCCATCTCCTCTATACCATGTTTCTTGTAGGATGACAATGTCTGTATTTACGATTTCTTTGGTGAAGTCCAGATTCCTGCTCTTTAGGCCAAAGGCAGATGACCTCAGGCCTTGGATATTCCAGGATGAAATAGTGAAGGCTTTGTGTTCCATAAAGTGTCTAATGTTGTTGGTTGTGTGGTTTGGCCTCAGGCCAGTAATTGTGAGCAGAGCCTGCTGAGCATCTGGTACATGCCATTGGCTTGGGCTAGTGTAAGAGTGGGTGTTGGGCCTGTTTGCCTGCTCACGGCCTGGGCGTATGTGTGACTTTCATATTGAGGCCCTCTTTGTGGGAGTGGGGGGCTTGGGGTGGGTAGGAGGGGCATAGGTCTGATCTGAGGGGGCCCAAATGGGGTGTGGGCATGGTTGACTTGGGGGGGAGTTAATTGGTTGGGGTGGGGGTGTAGATGTGGTTGATGGTGCTGTGGTCTGGATGTAGGTCCTCTCTGCGGGGGTCCTCTATGTGTAGGTCCTGGGGGGGGTCCCGCAGGTCTGGGAGAGTGTCTCGCTGGTCTGGGCGGGGTGTCTGTTGATCTGTTGCTCCTGTGTGAGGTGTTGGGTCTGCGGTTGAGGGCGATATCCTTTAGGGTCCGGGCGAAGGTGGGCACTGCTGCCTTGTATAGGTGGACCTGGTCGTAAAGGCTGTTCACGTCCAGGGTGGAGTGGTGGGCCAGGAAGACATTTGGTTTTGATGCACAGTCACGGGAAATACTTGCGTTTACCCGCTGTATGGTAGCAGGGTGGAAGTCTTTTCGTGGTAACAGGGTTGAGATAACCACTTGTGCGTTGGGGAAAGTAGAAGACGCTTTTTCTATCACGCCCTTGAGTGATGTGGCCACCCTTTCCTGCTGTGTTCTCAGGTCGTTTGTGCCTGTGTGTATTATTATGTGGCTGGGTGATCCTAGTCGGTCCTTAGACAGAAGGTCTAGGGCGCGCTGGGTATTTGGACACCAGAGTTTAGACACTGTGTGTTTTGGAAAAAGTTTATTTTCTTGTATGTATTTCCCGTTTGAGTCCATAAGGAGTACAATCTGTGGCCTGTGTATGTCCTCAGTGGGTGTGGGGGGGTCGTCATGAGGGCTATCAGGGTGTCTGACTGGGGGGTTGCTCAGAGGGGTTGGGGTCCCCAGGGCTTGGGGTTCTTCATTTGTTTGTCTGGGTGTGATGTCGAGGCTATGGTCAGGGTCTAGGGTGTACTGTTCTGCTGCGGTGTCGAGACTTTGGCCAGGATCTGAGGTGGGCTGTTCTCTAATGGGTTGTTCAATGTCACCCGTCATCGTTCTCACCTTCTCCTCCAGCACTCTGATCCTCTCCTCTAGTGCTCTGTTCTTCTCCTGCTCCTGCTCTTTCTCCTGTTGATGTTGTCTCACCACAGTCCAGAGTGCAGACATGTCTCTCTCCACCTGCAGCTCTCCAGGTCTAGTTAAGGGGGTGTTGTTGTGCTGGACTATTGTCTGGGTCTGTGCTGACTGGAGTGTGTTCACCTGCTGTTCCAGCTCCACCTGCCTTACCTCCAGCTGGGTGAATTTATCCTTCATTTCAATGAGGGAGTAGTACTCTGTGCTGGGAAGTTGAGTTTCTGCTTGGGGTTGCTCTGTGGGGTTATTTAATGAAGAGGTCTGGTCTGACCCGCTCGGGGTAGGGGTATCTTTCTCAAGGGACAGCTTCTCCTGCTGAGCTATTTCTTTGATTAGGTGAAAGTCCAGCTGGAACTGTTTGGTGTTGCCTTGAACCAAAACGGTTCCAGATTTATAGAGATTAATATTAGACGACTCAGAGTCCTCGTTGTCCAGTATCCTGAGTTTCCACCCGTCGCTAACACCCCCCCTCTTAACAGAAGGGTAGTGTGCTAGTATAGCACTGTGCCATGCCAGGGGATGGTCTGTGTGGAAGATAAGGTTGCTTATGTTCCCATTTTTATACAAATCAGCAAAAAGTGTCTCGTGCTTCCCCAAAAGAAGTTTCAATTTGTACTCTTTTCGTGTCTTGTCGTTTTTTACATTCAGAGGGTACTGTATTTTAATGACCTCTGAACAGTGGGGGGGGGTGCTTCTAAGGCCTCTTCTAAGGCCTCTAGTTGGGGTAGACTGTACGACTCTCCTGCCATTGTTGGGCTCAAGGGCTTTGACACCTCTCACTTCACACGTCAGTGCTAATTAAAATTGTATCTCTTTGTAGCAAGCTTAAGCTTGGTAGCCTTACAATTCAGTCCTTATAATATAAAATATATCATTGTAATGAATTTTTCTTCTTGGTTTTTGAAAGTGAAAAATAGCTTCATACTAAACATTACTCACTCAGTTCCAGGTTGGATGGTGTTTTCAGGTTTCTGTTTGTTTTTCAGAGCATTTGCTGTATAGTTTGAGAATAGTAATCCTTGGTAGTAGAAAGCTTTCCAGGTAATTCCGTCCAAAATCAGGTTGTAGGTTTGGAGTTTTGCTTTGGAATAAAGGTTATGTTGTGGAGGGTAGCATCCTGTATATGTCCCTGCCAAAAAATCCTACTTTATCTAACTCTAAATCTATATTTTTTTGTTAAAATTGCAGGAGCAATGTCTTTGAGCTCTCTCTCTCTCTCTCTCTCTCTCTCTCTCTCTCTCTCTCTCTCTCTCTCTCTCTCTCAATTTCAATTTAAGGGCTTTATTGGCATGGGAAACGTATGTTAACATTGCCAAAGCAAGTGAAGTAGATATTAAACAAAAGTGAAATAAACAATAAATATTAACAGTATGTCACGCCCTGGCTCTGGGGACTCTCATATGTTGAGCCAGGGTGTTAGTTTATATGTGTAGTGTCTATGTTTTGTTTTCTATGTGTTCTTTTCTAGATCGTGTATTTCTGTGTTGGCCGGGGTGGTTCCCAATCGGAGGCAGCTGTGTCTTGTTGTCTCTGATTGGGAACCATACTTAGGCAGCCTGTTGTGCACTTGTCATTTGTGGGATCTTGTTCCGGAGAGGTTTGTGTTTTGTTAACCTTAGGACTTCACGTATCGTTTTGTGTTGTATTATAAAGTACTCATTAAAAGATGTACGCATATCACGCTGCGCCTTGGTCCGTTGCTTACGACGATCGTGACACAGTAAACATTACACTCAGAAGTTCCAAAAGAATAAAGACATTTCAAATGTCATATTATGTTACAGTTGAGGTCAGAAGTTTACATACACTTAGGTTGAAGTCATTAAAACTCGTTTTTCAACCACTCCACAAATGCCTTGTTAACAAACTATAGTTTTGGCAAGTCGGTTAGGACATCTACTTTATGCATGACACAAGTAATTTTTCCAACAATTGTTTACAGACAGATTATTTCACTTATAATTCACTGTATCAAAATTCCAGTGGGTCAGAAGTTTACATACACTAAGTTGACTGTGGCTTTAAACAGCTTGGAAAATTCCAGAAAATGATGTCATTGCTTTAGAAGCTTCTGCTAGGATAATTGACATAATTTGAGTTAATTGGAGGTGTACCTGTGGATGTATCTCAAGGCCTACCTTCAAACTCAATGCCTCTTTGCTTGACATCATGGGAAAATCATAAGAAATCAGCCAAGACCTCAGAAAAAAAATTGTAGTCCTCCACAAGTCTGGTTCATCCTTGGGAGCAATTTCCAAACGCCTCAAGGTACTACGTTCATCTGTACAAACAATATTACGCAAGTATAAACACCATGGGACCACGCAGCTGTCATACCGCTCAGGAAAGAGACGCGTTCTGTCTCCTAGAGATTAAAGTACTTTGGTGCGAAACGTGCAAATCAATCCCAGAACAACAGCAAAGGACCTTGTGAAGATGCTGGAGGAAACAGGTACAAAAGTATCTATATCCACAGTAAAACGAGTCCTATATTGACATAACCTGAAAGGCCGCTCAGCAAAGAAGAAGCCACTGCTCCAAAACAGCCATAAAAAAGCCAGACTACGGTTTGCAACTGCACATGGGGACAAAGATTGTACCTTTTGGAGAAATGTCCTCTGGTCTGATGAAACAAAAATGGAACTGTTTGGCCATAATGACCATCGTTATGTTTGGAGGAAAAGGGGGTTGCTTGCAAGCCGAAGAACACCATCCAAACCGTGAAGCACGGGGGTGGCAGCATCATGCTGTGGGGGTGCTTTGCTGCAGGAGGGACTGGTGCACTTCACAAAATAGATGGCATCATGAGTAAGGAAAATTATGTGGATATATTGAAGCAACATCTCAAGATATCAGTCAGGAAGTTAAAGCTTGGTCACAGATGGGACTTCCAAATGGACAATGACCCCAAGCATACTTTCAAAGTTGTAGCAAAATGGCTTAAGGACAATAAAGTCAAGGTATTGGAGTGGCCATCACAAAGCCCTGACCTCAATCCTATAGACAATTTGTGGGCAGAACTGAAAAAGCATGTGCGAGCAAGGAGGCCTACAAACCTGACTCAGTTACACCAGCTCTGTCAGGAGGAATGGGCCAAAATTCACCCAACTTATTGTGGGAAGCTTGTGGAAGGCTACCCGAAACATTTGACCCAAGTAAAAAAATGTTAAGGTAATGCTACCAAATACTAATTGAGTGTATGTAAACTTCTGACCCACTGGGAAATAAAAGCTGAAATGAATAATTCTCTCTAGTAATAGAATATGCCATTTAGCAGACACTTTTATCCAAAGTGACTTACAGTCATGTGTGCATACATTTTTACGTATGGGTGGTCACGG
Organism: Coregonus lavaretus; assembly: GCF_964263955.1. Classification (NCBI taxonomy): domain Eukaryota; kingdom Metazoa; phylum Chordata; class Actinopteri; order Salmoniformes; family Salmonidae; genus Coregonus; species Coregonus lavaretus. Next base: position 2,831 of record NW_028166192.1, on the reverse strand, counting down.
GGATCGAACCCACTACCCTGGCGTTACAAGAACCATGCTCTACCAATTGAGCTACAGAGGACCACATTTCCCATAAATATGGGTTGTATTTACAATGGTGTTTGTTCTTCACTGCTTGCCCTTTTCTTGTGGCAACAGGTCACAAATATTGCTGCTGTGATGGCACACTGTGGTTTTTCACCCAGTAGATAAGGGAGTTTATCAAAATTGGGTTTGTTTTCGAATTCTTTGTGGATCTCTGTAATCTGAGGGAAATATGTGTCTCTAATATGGTCATACATTTGGCAGGAGGTTAGGAAGTGCAGTTCAGTTTCCACCTGATGTTGTGGGCAGTGTGCACATAGCCTGTCTTCTCTTGAGAGCCAGGTCTGCCTACGGCGGCCTTTCTCAATAGCAAGGCTATGCTCACTGAGACTGTACATAGTCAAAGCTTTCCTTAAGTTTGGGTCAGTCACAGTGGTCAGGTATTCTGCCACTGTGTACTCTCTGTTTAGTGCTAAATAGCATTCTAGTTTGCTCTGTTTTTTTGTTAATTCTTTCCAATGTGTCAAGTAATTCTCTTTTTGTTTTCTCATGATTTGGTTGGGTGTAATTGTGTTGTTGTTGTTGTCCTGGGGCTCTGTGGGGTCTGATTGTGTTTGTGAACAGAGCCCCAGGACCAGCTTACTTAGGGGACTCTTCTCCAAGTTCAGATCGTTCACAGCTTTGTGGAAGTTACCTGTGGCTCTGATGTTTGCACTTGTCATCTCCCGTCTGGATTACTGCAACTCGCTGTTGGCTGGCCTCCCTGCATGTGCCATTAAACCCCTACAACTCATCCAGAATGCCGCAGCCCGTCTGGTGTTCAACCTTCCCAAGTTCTCTCACGTCACCCCCCTCCTCCGCACACTCCACTGGCTTCCAGTTGAAGCTCGCATCCGTTACAAGACCATGGTGCTTGCCTTTGGAGCAGCGAGGGGAACGGCACCTCTGTACCTTCGGGCTCTGATCAGTCCCTACACCCAAACGAGGGCATTGCGTTCATCCACCTCTGGCCTGCTGGCTCCCCTTCCTCTGCGGAAGCATAGTTCCCGCTCAGCCCAGTCAAAACTGTTCGCTGCTCTGGCACCCCAATGGTGGAACAAGCTCCCTCACGACGCCAGGACAGCGGAGTCACTCACCACCTTCCGGAGACATTTGAAACCCCACCTCTTTAAGGAATACCTGGGATAGGATAAAGTAATCCTTCTACCCCCCACCCCCCCCCCACCCCCCCTCACACACAGCGGAGTCGCTCACCACCTTCCGGAGACATTTGAAACCCCACCTCTTTAAGGAATACCTGGGATAGGATAAAGTAATCCTTCTACCCCCCCCCCCCCCCAAACAAAAAATAAAAAATAAAAATTGTAAAGTGGTTATCCCACTGGCTATAGGGTGAATGCATCAATTTGTGAGACGCTCTGGTCTAGAGCGTCTGCTAAATGACGTAAATGTGCCTTGAGCAAGGCACTTAACCCTAATTGCTCCTGTAAGTCGCTCTGGATAAGAGCGTCTGCTAAATGACTAAAATGTAAAATGTAATGTTTAGGCCGAGGTATGTATAGTTTTTTGTGTGCTCTAGGGCAACGGTGTCTAGATGGGAATTTGTATTCGTGGTCCTGACAACTGGGACCTTTTTTTGGAACAACCATTATTTTTGTCTTACTGAGATTTACTGTCAGGGCCCAGGTCTGACAGAATCACTGCAGGAGATCTAGGTGCTGCTGTAGGCCCTCCTTGGTTGGGTACAGAAGCACCAGATCATCAGCAAACAGTAGACATTTGACTTCAGAATCTAGTAGGTGAAGTGCCGTGTGCTGCAGACTGTTCTAGTGTCTTCGCCAATTCGTTGATTATATATGTTGAAGAGGGGTGGGGCTTAAACTGCATCCCTGTCACCCCAAGCACTGTGGAAATAAATGTTCTCTCTCTCTCTCCTCTCTCTCTCTCCTCTCCTCTCTCCTCTCTCTCTCCTCTCTCCTCTGTCTCTCTCTCTCTGTCTCTCTCTCTCGTCTCTCTCCTCTCTCCTCTCTCTCTCGTCTCTCTCTCTCTCTCTCTCTCCTCCTCTCTCTCTCTCTCCTCTCTCTCTCTCCCTCTCTCCTCTCCTCTCTCTTCTCTCTCTCTCTCCTCTCTCTCGTCTCCTCCTCTCCTCTCTCTCCTCTCTCTCCTCTGCTCTCTCTCTCTCTCTCTCACTCTCTCTTCTCTCTCTCCTCTGTCCTCTCTCCTCTCTCTCTCTGAGAAACACACCACTACTCTTTACAGACAGGAGGGAATGAATGGGAGAGGAATAAAAAGGAATATATTGATATTACTCTCTCTGTGTGTCCTGAACCCTGTTGTTATGGAGCCAGGCCAAGTATAGATATGGGCCTTGAGCCTTGTGAGGTTTTCAGCTGCAACCGTTCGGTTCCCGGCTTCTAAAACCTGGTGCTGCCACCAACTACAGCACTGTGAAAGTCCTAGTCTGTGCTCCTGACATTTTATCGCTCGCACACACACATTCTGTGAAATCCCCAGTGTGTGTTGTGTGTGTGTGTGTGTGTGTGTGTGTGTGTGTGTGTGTGTGTGTGTGTGTGTGTGTGTGTGTGTGTGTGTGTGTGTGTGTGTGTGTGTGTGTGTGTGTGTGTTTGCGTGCGTTTGCGTGTGAACATGTGTATTTGTGTTGAGGACTATTTAGAAAGCATTCTGCCTTTAATGAAGTATTGATGTCACAGCGCCGGGTGAGTAGAGGGTGTTAATCACATTCCCTCCCTTCTTTCTCTCTCTGCTCAGAAACACAGCCTGGTGTTAATGAGAGACATGTTTTTGAC